>NW_027223540.1:0-17500 GCF_030449975.1 Polyergus mexicanus
AATCAGTAATCAGCATAAATTTATTATTTGTCACATATGGCACTACGATAGTTTCAAGAAACTGTTTATATAAATCTTTCGTTAATTTTCCTGATTTAGAACAAGTAACCACAACATTTTTTAATTCTGCTTCTAATTTCTTAACAGTTTTCGTAACTATAGGGCCAAATTTATTCGTGGGCTCTTGTAGACGCAGAAAGACTCGGGGAAGCAACTTGCCTGACGCAGTTATGCTGTACTGTGCGGTGTATGAATGTGTGATCTTATTCGAACTCTGTTTTTTTACAAATACGGTTTTGGCTCCCTGGAAGTCCAATGATCTGTTATAAATCGTCTGGTTTTGACAACCTGTTTGGTCCGTATTGATCACCAGGTCCAAATCAAAGCTAGGAATCAGGAACCTCGTTTGCTTTTGAAATTTTTCCGCAGCCTTCACTGTCTTCTCGAGAGTAACGATGTCTCTTTTGCTCACGTATTTAGTAATTTTCCGTTGCCTTATTTTGTGCTTTCGCTTGAAGACTTTCGCCCACGTAAGACTGGCTTCAAATCGAAAATTGTCCGAAAGAAAAGAAAAAGCTGCTGCCATCGCCCATTGCTGCAATGTCCTAGTAGTAACCTGTAAATATTTGATTTACATAAAATATATGCTACATAGAATAAATATAATATTATCATATAAATAATATTTTTGAAAACATAACGGAAAAAACGCAATAAATTTGTTGTTTTTTCTATAAGTTATCTTTTATGTTTTTACCTGCTCCAAACAATGTCTTGCTTCGGTGAAACGATCGAAAGTTTCAGAATCTATCGTTCTTAACTTATCGATTCGCGTTCCACCTTTTTGAACGTTTTCCTTCCATCGCTGAAGGTGATCTTTTCGTTTTAAACGGGAGGCACCGTTTTTATGAAGAGCGGCCAAACTCCATTTCGGATGTGCCTGCGCAAGGCCAACAACTTCTTCTTTATATTCCAGCAAAATATATTCCTTAGAAGGCTCTTCAAAATCTTCTGGATTAAAATCGGAGTCGACCGCTGAATCATCTGTGCACTGGAAAGAATGAAATTAGATGTTTTTTTACAGTTATTAAGAAATTAAATAACAAATTATTATAATAGTAAAAAAAAACAATAAAACATACCTCCTCAAATTCTCCTTCTTCATCACTTTCATGGAACATAATTAATTCTTCTTCTGTTGTAACAATGCCTTCATTGAGCACACTTATTGTTGCTTTGCTTATTTCTTCTGCCATGGCCAAAGAAACAGAACTGATTTTTTCAGGAGGCTTGATTGTCAAAAGATTCTGTTCTTCATAAATACAATTGGCAGCAAGAAGAGCGTTCGTAAATTCTCCTTTGAAATTTTCGTCCAAAAATGATCTTTCTCCGAGATCCATATCAAGTTCCCGACTGGTCGAAGGTCCTTTCTCCATTTTTATCACGGACGTATCGTAGAAAACTTACAAAAAGCACTTTTTGCAAACTTCGCGCTCTAGTATCAACCGACGCTGTCACTAGCTCACGTTAAACTGGTGGATCACTGGCTTCGTAAAAGATCGGACTGGATCAGACAGAATCTCAAAAGATCTCGAAGAATAGAATTTGTATAGAAATATACGTTAGGGAAGTAGTCTGGAAGGGGAACAGAAACCGTTAGCAGTTACGGTCAAATCAGGTATAAAAATATTATGGTCGGAACGGTACAACGAAGTTGACAAAAAATTAGACACTAAACAAAATTATGATAAATTAAATAGTTTTTGTATTAAATTATAACTATGTTGAAATAGTTTTATTTGCTTCATTTTATATAGAAAATCCGGGTAGAATGTATAAAATAATGTTTGTAAGTTGAATGAAAATTATGCCCACTTTCAAAGTAAATTTAAAAAAAATTACGTTTGAAAATTGCAAATTTAAAAAAAAATGGTTAGTTAAATTAATTTTATTTTATATAAATAAACATTCGTTGCTGGAATGTATTGAAAAAAAAAATAAAAAATGCGACGAACAAGAATCGAACCCGGGTCTGCTGCGTGATAGTCACACGCTTAACGCCAACCTACGCCAACTTCTCGATAATCGGTCTAACGGAAACGGGTATGAGGAACTCTGTATTTTTTAAATCAATTTTTCTTGAAAATGACTGAGCGTTGCGCCCTGTCGCTTTGCTCAAATACTCTTCTGGTAGAGTACTACACTATATAAAAACCTTTTTAAATTCGGTGACCCCAACGTCGCGCCCTTCCCTTGTAAGACGTTCCGAAAGTATAAAACTTGTCTACCTAGCGTTCTTAGCTCAGTGCGCAGAAAAGCGTGTATTCTCAATTTCCTTGATGTTGTACAAGGATTTCCGCAAATCTCACTTACTGACACATAACTATTGTAAGACGTTCCAAATGAAGAAAACATGGGTACATAGCGATCTCAGCTCTGTGCGCAGAAAAACGTTTATCCTCAATTTCCTTGATGTTGTACAAGAATTTTCGACTAATCTCACGTACTGACATGTAACTAAGACGTTCCGAACGAACAAAACATGCGTATATACCGATAGCAGCTCTGTGCGCAAAAAAGCGTTTTCCTCAATTTCCTTGATGTTGTACAAAAATTTGTAACGATGCATCCCTCCATCGTTACCCGGCCGTCGATCCGCCGGAAGTCCGCCGCCCAACAAACACCGGTCGGGCATAATGCGGAGGCCCATTTTTAAAGATTTATAAGAAGTTACGATTTGTAAACCGCCGTTAAGACGCGTGTTTACCCGGAACCGTCGCCGCGCTCGGGTAACCGTACCGACCGTTCCCGAAACCACACGAGTCGCGCGCGGCGGTTCACCGTTAAATAATATGCCTTAAACATTAAGGCATATTACGCACGCGCACCCGCCGGAAAAGCGGTATAAATAGAGCACGTTTTACATCTCAGGACCAGATCTTCCGCAACCGCCAGAGTCAGTAAGACGCCTGGAAATCCGCTACGATCCTATAACCGTTTGAGGAGAGAGAAAACGGAGTTGGGAGTACCCAGCCTCCGCCGAGAGTTTGCGGCATCTCCAAGAGCGATCCTTCCGACCGTTTAATAAAAGAGGAAAACGGGGTTGGGCGTACTCAACCTCCGCCGAGAGTTCTCAACGCCTCACACAATCCGTCCATCTAAGTGCAACGGCGATTAACCAGTGGTAGGGAGTTCCCTGTCATTGACGGGTGTTCCCGTCGGCCGTTGCACTCCTGAATTCCACGGACCGACTATACCGGACGACACGACAAAACGTTACTCACGAACGGACCGTAATTCCGCGACCGCCATTTACGAAATCGGAATCGCCATTAATATGGCGCGCTAAGTCCCGCTCAGGGGAAGGATCTAATCCAGCCGCGACATCGATCAACGCAACCGAATCGATACAGGCGCGTCTAAGGACCACCCACCGGCCCGACCAAACTTATCGCCCGATAGTTAGCGGCCTCTGCCGAAATCAAGATCCGCTCGTATAATCGATATTATATCGAACCGCCGAAATCGTGCTCCGCGCCGCGCATACGTGCATGTAATTCGGATGCACCGCGACCGACACGACCACACCACTAACTGATTCCGCATCTTTCACATACACGGGTGCATCTTGCCGCACACACATCGCCATTTGCCTCACACACATATTCGATACATTGTACATACTACTAAGATATTATACGTTCGCACACCCATACTTTCGATACATTATACATCATACTTAGATATTATACATTCGCGCACGCACTCGCTCGCCTATCGTCTCACTCACGCACAAGTACACACCCTCACACACATACAGCGTTTATACACATACACTCACTCTGTCTACACACATACTTACACGCAATAAATTATATTTTACCTCACGTTGCTTTCGTTCATCTCTCGATACCCTTTTACGAGCCCCGGATCCCGACCGAGTTATCCACGACCCTCTCGCGAAAGCGGTTTATTACAGATTTTTGGCAAATCTCACATACTGACACGTAACTAAGACGTTCCGAACAAAACATGCGTACATAGCGTTTTCAGCTCTGTGCGCAGAAATGCGCTCATCCTCAATTTCCTTGATGTTGCACAAAAATTTTCGATTAGTCTCACTTACTGACACGTATCTAAGACGTTCCAAACAAACAAAGCTTGCCTACATAGCGATCTCAGCTCTGGGCCGAGAAAAGCGTTTCTCCTCAATTTTCTTGATGTTGTACAAGAATTTTCGACTAATCTCACTTACTGACACGTAACTAAGACGTTTCGAACAAACAAAACATGCGTAAATAGCGATCCCAGCTCTGTGCGCAGAAAAACGTTTATACTCAATTTTCTTGATGTTGTACAAGAATTTTCGATTAATCTCACTTACTGACACGTAACTAAGACGTTTCGAACAAACAAAACATGCGTAAATAGCGATCCCAGCTCTGTGCGCAGAAAAACGTTTATACTCAATTTCCTTGATGTTGCACAAAAATTTTCGACTAGTCTCATTTACTGACACGTATGTAAGACGTTCCGAACGAACAAAACTTGCGTACATAGCGATCTCAGCTCTGTGCGCAGAAAAGCGTTTCCCCTCAATTTCCTTGATGTTGTACAAGAATTTTCGACTAATCTCACTTACTGACACGAAACTAAGACGTTCCGAACGAACAAAGCTTGCGTACATAGCGATCTCAGCTCTGTGCCAAAGAAAGCGTTTATCCTCAATTTCCTTGATGTTGCACAAGAATTTTCGACTAGTCTCACTTACTGACACGTATCTAAGACATTCCGTACGAACAAAACTTGCGTACATAGCGATCTCAGCTCTGTGTCAAGAAAAACGTTTCTCCTTAATTTCCTGAATGTTGTACAAGAATTTTTGGCAAATTTCACATACTGACACGTAACTAAGACGTTCCGAACGAACAAAACATGAATACATAGCGTTTTCAACTCTGTGCGCAAAAATGCGCTTATCCTCAATTTCCTTGATGTTGCACAAGAATTTTCGACTATTCTTGTTACGTCCCGTCGAATTCCGGCTGCGAGAAGGGGATTGCACAGCTCGGAATTTTTTGCAGGACACAATCGCGAATTTCGGGTCGAATGAACCGCGTGGTTCTCCCCAAGGATACCTGCGATCAAGGTTATTCGCGATGGATACGCAGATAGAGAAGGGAACTTAACGAAGCGGGTGCATTTTAGCTTAATATTAAACAAAACAGAGGGAGCATTCAGAAAACTAAGCTATTCGCGGAGAACAGAATGAGTCAAAAGGGAAATCGAGACGCAGGCAAAAAGAATGAGTCGTAAAAGTGAAACTCGAGATGCGTCAGGAAAGAGAAACTCAGTATTAGACAAAGAGTGAGTCATAAAAGTGAAACTCGAAATGCGTCAGGAAAGAGAAACTCAGTATTAGACAAAGGGTGAGTCATAAAAGTAAAACTCGAAGTGCGTCAGGAAAGAAAAACTCAGTATTAGACAAAGGGTGAGTCATAAAAGTGAAACTCGAAAAGCGCGTCATAAAACAAATCCTAACCATCAGATAAGAAGTTTTCGTCCGAAAACTCTGGGAAGGACGCGCGTTTCGAAATATTCTAGAATATTCTTGATATGTTTAACTAGATTATATTATGGCAGAACTCAATGTTATAAGACGCGTGTATGGTAAGTGGATTACTCGCAAGGAATTCGCGCGTTTAACGAAGTGGATTTGGTAATAATTGCCCGGAGTTCGGGGGTAACTAAAGGTCGCATAAGTATACTTTCTTACCTTGTGACGGATGGTCGGGATGTTAATCGAACGGTCCGGGATTCCCTGCTTGGTTCACCGATATCCGGCCTTCCTGGGATCCTTGTCGTTGATGTCACTGGGTGGAGTCCTTGGGCGCTCGACTTCGATTGGAATCAGCTTGGCTGGCCACTTGATGGGAGTTATGCACTTGGCGCGTCGCGAGATCTCTAAGGTAGCGGTGTGATGATTCGCGAATAATTGTTCGTATTCAGGATCGTAGTGCGGTGTTACACCAACGTATCGCGATAGCCCGGAATCTACGGGTTCTAGGATCAACTCGCGAAGTAGTTTACGCGCGCGCTTCTTCACTCCTCCACGTCTGGTCTTTGGCATTTGTTAATTTATTTAATTAACCACTGATCACTGGCTCTAATCAAGACGGCGTGTGCTTTCCAGAGGACACGGCGTGCGATGGACCGCACGGCTGTATCTTGTGTTTGGACTGATTGCAATAACAGTGTGCGGCGGTCCGTACTGCTGGTACTGTATATCAGGTGTAAGCGTGTGCGTGTGTGTATAATTGAATAGAGCCGGGCGAAAATGTATTTTGATAACTGTAGATTTTAACAGGATATTGTTAACAGAAAGGTTAACCAAACGGATGAGAGCGGAGAAATAATCTTAAAATGCGTATTATTTACTTACGGATGCGGAAGGCTCAAAGCAAGAGTTGGATAAGGTGCGTTAATGAAGAGTCGACTTAATTCTCATACAGCACAATATGTTCATTCAACTTGTACACTGTTGCATTAATTCGACTTAATTTTAGAGTTATAAGTAAATTTAGATTAAACACTAGAGTTAGGATTTTGAAATTGAATTTAAAGTTAGAGTTAGAATTCGAACTTAGAATTGAATTGCGTCGCAGTCGCGGGAGAGGCTCTCCTAAGAGAGCTGTTGACGGTTCGAAGTGGCGGAGTAGACTCCCAAAGTTGGAGCGCGCACTGGGCTCCTTCGCTTCGGCGGCTCGGCCGCTGCCGAGAGTAGGGATGCGTAGTGGTGGAATGCTCAGTAGTGGGAATTTCCTTAGAGCTAACGAAGCGCCATGCCTCGGCACTCGGAGGAATCAAGTGTCATGGCGTGTTTTTGGCGCGCTATTCAAGTTGCGCTTATTAGACTTAGATTATTTAAGAGAGAACAAATAGAAATTCAAAGGTTGAAATTTTGACAGGATGATACCTCCCCCCTCGGAAAAGAATGTTGGACGTTATTGTTCCAACATTCTCCAAAGCGCTTAAACTTATGCTTGTAGTACGCTTACATCACTTTCTTAAAGTTATGCTAACAATTGATTATGCGATTTTTATTAATCTAGGATCCTCGGTGGGTATATAGATATTTATTCAATTTACCATAGTCTTTCGGTGGGGCGTTTGGTGAGTTTTGGGGGTCTTCGTGCACACTTTCTCTAGGTACTTCTTCGCTATTCTTAGGGAGGGCAAGGGGCGTTGATTCTGCAATAGGGATCTCCGGGTCCCTTGTTCCCTAGGTGCTGGCTGTCCGCGGGCTCTCATCTGCAGGAGAAGGTGATTGAGCTCCAGACTGCTCCCAGCAGGTGAAGACTCCACCTATAGACAGAGTGAAGAGCGTAGCGTCTTATAATAGAATCGATTACGAACTTAGCGAGTCTCACTAGTAGGATTATGGCGAGCACTCCAGCGCTTGCTGATCCGAACGTGATGAATCGTTGCCACAGTCGTGTTCCGGCGTTTTCCGCTATCTTTTCTAATGACTTCTCGTCCATGAGATTATACAATGACACGCTCCCATAGGGGATCGTGTGTCCCATAGCTCCCTGCGCGATGGTGTCCAACATCGCGGGTTTTTCTACTGGGAACATTATGTGATTTCTCAAGCGGTCCAAGTCTTCTGTGGAGTAAATTCCGCTGATCGCGAGATTTGATGGGCTCACGTACTTCCACCAGGGCTTAGTTAGTGGTTGGATGGTTGATGGTGGTAAGGCCTCGATAGGTCTCGGCGTAATCCGAAACCATGTGTCTTCGACTCTGTACATGGTCGGCAACAGCTCGCTGCATTCCCTAGTGATTCCTGTCTTCATTAATATCCTCGATCTTGGTGATAAGAAGTATGACGTATTACCATGCGAGACGGGTAATTCGTTATAGCATTCCTCGGTCTGTCGAATTTTGCACAGGACGGGAACACACTTGATGATATGAATTACCTCGCCGACGGTGATTGCCATGTAGCCGGGCGATTTCATCAAACGAAATGCCATCTCGTCCGGGGCGATGCTGGAAAGTGAGAGTGCGTTTTCCAGAATTTGTTTCTCCAGGGCGCATTTTTGGCCCATGATGTCCCGGTACAGCTGTGTCAATTGGGTCTTCAGGTGCTTTTCCACGTATATGAATTTGGAGTTCACGTATGAGAAGATATCAAGGTTGTCGATGGCGATTCTTGATTGAGATTTGAACGTTCTTCTCGGTTGCGTCTCAAGGATAAATAACTTCGGGTGTTCCGTCTGGGTTAACTTATAGCCGCAGAGGTTCGTATCTGAAGTCTTGGCTAGAGCGAACGTAGTTTCCTTTGTTGTGACTGTGTAGATGACGGAGGACTCCTTCTGTGCCTCCTTGGGGGTGAGCCAGTAGGCGATGCCTTGGTATAATACATCAGCGTCGGAAGTTGCAGCTATCCGTCGGTATAATTCTCCAGTACGTTGACGTACCGTCTGCGTCGCTACATTCACCCTCCGTTGCGCGGCAACGGCTTCCTGAGGGTAAGACGACTTCATTTGAGGTGTGCTTGATCGGCAACTCCAGGCTCCTGGTAGTTATCTTGATAGAAGCCTGTACGACCACGTTGTCCCATGTTCCGAATGGATTGCTGAATTGCGTCCCTGTGCAGCGTACGTCTACGGTGAGGGTTCCGGCAAATGTCAGGCTATGCGTGGATGTGGTGTTTATTTTGATTTCCGCGATTAAAGCGTTGCCTCCCAGGAATATAGTTCCACTGTCGTGCAGCTTCTTCCACGTTTTGGCAGATATTTCCCGGATGTATTCTCGCTTCCCATTTTGTACGGCAGAGATGTGGGAATGCATTCCACAGTAGTATATGGTCCGGTCGATCTCAATCCGGCATTGTAGGCCCGTGGTGTGGTCGAACTCGCTTAGTTGTAACAATGTTCAATTTATCACTACCGCAGTCGTATCCCGTTAGACTATATGCAGTGGAGGATAGAAGTGCGATGATGATGATGATCGGTGAGGTAGGCTCCATGTTAAGGCTCATTGCTAACTGGTCGGTCCTTTTCCGGTGCGGTGTTATTATAGCTGCTGCGGTCAGGAACTCGGGGGGGGGGTACTGATCGAAGTGGGGGCTTGGTGTGGCGAGAACTTTAGTTTATCCGCGTGCACGATTCGCTTCTTATGTCTACTTATGGCTATTTTGATATTATTATTACCGAGTATTTCGGTGATTCTATAAAGTCCAGTATACTGGTCCCCCAGTTTACCTTTTGTGGGCTCTCGTAACAGATATACATTAGTTCCTACCTTAAATCTACGCGTATTGAGCTTACGGTCGTAGTATAATTTAGATCGTTTTTTTGTGTTGATTAAATTTTCGCGTGCGATTGTTTGCACGTCTTTAAGTTTGTTAAACAATTCTGTCAGATATCTCGCGTAACTCTCATTCGGCTCCTGGGTTGTGTCGGTCTCGCTGGAAGATACCTTGGCAGTCTTCCCGAAAACTAGCTCGTGAGGAGTAAATTGCGTTCCTTCGTGGACGCTTGTATTGTAAGAGAACGATGCGAGCTTGAGATAGGTGTCCCATTCGTTGGATTTGTCGACGTAGTGCTTCAGGTACTTCCAAAGTACCTGGTGCGATCTCTCTACTGACCCGTTAGACTGTGGTCTATACGCTGTAGTTCTAAAATGTTTAATTCTAAATTTATGGGCTACGTTGCGCATTAATCTATTGAGGAAATGGGAACCTTGGTCGGTTAGTATAGCCCTCGGGGCTCCGAATATACAAATAAACTCGTTTGTGAATGCATCCGCTACGTTTATTGTGCCCGCGTGTTTGAGAAGTAGGGCGAGAGAATACTTAGTCAGTAAGTCTTGAATTGTTAATATATAAGTATTACCAGAGCGTATAGTGGCCAGGGGGCCCATTATGTCCATAGAAACTTTATCAAAGGCGGAGTCAGGGGTATCGGTAAGCACCATTGGTTGTTAAGTTTTTACGCGTATCAGTTTTTTCAACTGGCAGGAACGACAATTTTGTACGAAAGACTGTATATCGGCCTTCATTCCGGCCCAGTGATACCGTTTCTTAATGCGATTGGAGGACATGGTTATACCCTTGTGTCTGCCTATTGCCGGACAATGGTTATCTTCTAGTATTCTTAATCTATCGTATTCGGCTAACTTTAGTCGCCAACGGACTAACCTGGACGTAGGGTCTTTAACCGAATGCAACCATATTAGGGGTTTATGATCGGTGACCAGATCGAACTTCTGTCCGTATAGGTAGGGTCGGAAGTAGTTTACGCAATAGACTATCGCGAGCAGTTCTTTCTCTATGGTTGAATAGTTTCTTTCGGTCGCATTTAGGAGGCGAGAGATATACGCGATGGGCAGGTCCTTACCTATAGGACCTTGGCTCAGAATGCCGCCGATCGCGTGCCCCGAAGCGTCCGTCGTGACTACGAAGGGTTTGGTAAAATCTGGATATTGTAAGATCGGCTCCGTGCACAGGGTTTCGCCGAGCTGCCCGAATGCTAATTCTTGCTCATCTTTCCAAGCGAATGGTTCCTCTTTCTTTAGAATTTTAGTTAAGGGACGATCTCGGAAAAGTTAGGGATAAATCGCCGGTAATATCTTGCCAGGCCGAGGAACTATTTTATATTCTTCGCGTTTCGCGGGGTAGGGAATTCCTTAACTGTTTGTACCTTTGCGGGGTCGGGTTTTACTCCCTGATTGCTAATAATGTGCCCCAGATAACCGACCTCTTTTCGTAAGAACTCGCATTTGTCCGGTTGAAGCTTTAGGTTTGCCCTCCTGAGTCTTTCGACTAACTTATTGAACTTGACTTCGTGCTCCTTTAGCGAACTCGCGTATAATACGATATCGTCGAGGTATACGAATAATTCACTCCCCTGAAGATCTGATAGCACCTGATCCATGAGCCTCTGGAACGTGGCGGGTGCGTTCTTGAGACCGAACGGCATCCGGGTGAACTCGTAGTGCCCATGAGGGGGTGGAAAAGGCCATTTTGCCAGCGTGAGACTCATGCATAGGTATCTGGTGAAATCCTGACGCGAGATCGAAAACGCTGAAATACTTCGCGCTACCTAGTTGGTCCAATATCTCTGTAATATTAGGGAGCGGGTACGCGTCTCCTATTGTTTTTTCGTTTAATGCACGGTAATCTATGACCATGCGCCATCTTTTATTGCCTTTTGAATCCGCTGTTTTAGGTACGATCCACAGCGGCGAGTTATACCGCGAGTTATATATTTGACAAATACCGTTTTAGATTTAAATAGTTTGTTCACCAGAAAATCTCTAATCTCGTTATGCCTTTTTATACGAGCAGGTTTAGTATGTATACATATGCCCAAAACGTGTCCCAAAGTCTCCGCCTGCATCGAGCATCTCCTGCATATCACCTCCGCATTGGGCTTAGTTTTGCTGAGGACGATCCTAGTCCCGAACGTATTCGTCCTAAGTCTTATCGCGTCAATAAAACGCGAGCCTTTTAGTAACGTAGGATCTCTTAGCCACTACTTTCGACTTTGTCCCCTCGATAATCTTTTACACCTTGACCTTGCAGATAAAGATCTTCCCAACTAGTTGCTTCTCGGTTTTTAAGTAGTATTTTCGCCTTATCTACATTTTTTATCGTTTCAGGTTTTACTATCCTTAGTTCCTCAAAATATTTATTTAGTGCATGCTTTAATTTTTCACTCTGGACCAAACCATGCATAGCCGGGTCCATTGATTGTTCCATTCTTATGTTATTTTTTATTGCGGCCAAGGGGAGCAAGTTATGGAATAAAAAAATACTTTGTTATAGTGTTTTGGAAAGCTCTCAATGTCAGCTACAAGAATACTAAAAAATGGGGGTTTCCATTTAAGATTTTAAAGTTGACCTTCACATGACCTTCAAATGATTTTCCAAGGTCAAATCATTGTCATCATCTTATGGCCCCCTTGAAACCACACAACTTTTGTTTGAAACTTTTTTATGTCAGATTATTGTAAGTGTCTTAAAAATCGTGGCGACCGTTGGGAGTGGTGCCCTTGGACACAGTATAATTGGACACGGTGCAAATGGACACGTTACAAATGGACACGAGATTTTGCACACGGTTCAATTGGACACAGGGCATTTGGACACAGTAATTTTGGATACAGTAGCTTTTGGACACATAAGAAAATACGCATCGTTTACTTGGACACCGCTCAATTGGACACTGTTCATTTGGACACCGTTCGTTTGGACACCGTTCGTTTGGTCACCAAAATTTGATTTAAATTATACGACGTAATCCACACCAAATTTTTGTTTTAAATAAGAAATAGGTTTGGGTTAGGTTATATCTTCCGGAAGTGGAGCCCCCCCCCGCAGGGGGGGCGGAACCCACTGTATCCATGCATGACATCCAAATATGCGAAAGGCTAAACAAAGTGCTAAAAGCAATGTAAAATTAATGACATCAGTATCAGAGATATATAAGTATGAATATATTTTATTTTGACAGATATTATAACCTTCAAATGTATCTCCTTTTCACGATTTCATATTTTACATAGATTTACCAGTATAAAGTGTTATAAGAATACTGATTATATTTTCCCAAAATGATTTTTATTTCTCTCCATCTGTTACATATTCAAACAAACAGTGCGCATGTTTCTGTGTACAAATGAACGGTGGGCAAATGAACGGTGTCCAAACGAACGGTGGGCAAATGAACGGTGTCCAAACGAACAGTGGGCAAATGAACGGTGTCCAAACGAACGGTGGGCAAATGAACGGTGTCCAAACGAACGGTAGGCAAATAACGGTGTCCAAACGAACGGTGTCCAAATGAACGGTGCGCATCTTTCTGTGTCCAAACGAACGGAGTCCAAATGAACAGTGTCCAATTGAGCGGTGTCCAAGTAAACGATGCGTATTTTCTTATGTGTCCAAAAGCTACTGTATCCAAAATTACTGTGTCCAAATGCACTGTGTCCAATTGAACCGTGTGCACAATCTCGTGTCCATTTGTAACGTGTCCATTTGCACCGTGTCCAATTGTACTGTGTCCAAGTGAAGGCCACTCGCGACCGTTACCGCGAGGACCACCCTATATATGTTTGTATTAGTTATATTTTTTGGTAAGGTTTTAAACATAACTTTTTAACGTTTTTAATTATTCTAACCATTGAGGGAACTTCATTCTCTTTTATCAAATTACTCCAGGGATGGATTTTAGCACCTAAGTACACGAAGGCTTTGTCAGGTTCAATATTTGTAATCGTTTCGTTCTTAATTTTAATTACTGGATCTTTTATGTACCATGTTTTGTTTTTTTTTGTACAATTTGGAATGCAGCGCATTTGGAGACGGATAAGGACATACCAATGTTTACTAGATATTCATGAATCATTTTAACCTGATTTCTCGCTTCTACATTATCCTTAGCTATTAGCACTATATCGTCAGCAAACGCTAAAATAGACACAGATTCGCTTTCGACTCGTACGCCTGTTGTTTCTTTATCTATATGTTTAATGATCGGCTCTATTGCTAAATTAAATAATAAGGGGGACAGCGGATCACCTTGTTTCACTCCCCTTCGCAACTCTATTTCTATGTTTTCATTATTTGCCGCTTTAATCGAAGTTCTGCAATTCTGATACATTTTTCTTATTAAGTTTATAACATATTTATGCACTCCTTTTGTTTTTAAGCCTAAATCAATCATGAAGTGCGGAATCATATCGAAA
The DNA here is from genome assembly GCF_030449975.1 of Polyergus mexicanus. Lineage (NCBI taxonomy): Eukaryota > Metazoa > Arthropoda > Insecta > Hymenoptera > Formicidae > Polyergus > Polyergus mexicanus. Next base: position 13,759 of record NW_027223540.1, read on the forward strand.
GCTTTGCTAATATCTAATACTACTACCGTTCCTCCACTTGTGCTCTTCATCTCATTAATTGCTTCTCTTAAAAGAAGAGTATTAAATCTACATCCATCCTCGTTTGAGAAGCCCTTCTGCCGATTTGACTGTATTATAAATTTTCGAAGCTTGCTATCCACCACTGCCGAAAAGATGCGACTGAGCAGCGACCCGATGGTAATGGGCCTCCAATTTTTTATTTCGCTAAGATCTTTATCGGGTTTCGGAATTAGAGTGGTTCTGTTTCTTTTCCATGGCGTTGGAAAGTATCCTTCTAACAATAGGATGTTAAACAAGATTGCTAGCAATTCAACCGTGCCTGTATGCATCAGGTGACATTTTTTAACGCCATACATTTCTGCTGCTGATTTATTTTTGACTTTTGTTATCCGGTCCTTTATTTCTTGCAGCGCAATCGGTTGAAACACTTCTCCTATATCCAACTGCGGAATATGGTCCATTGGTATTGATAGATCTACTTCGTTTTGTCCTATCTGTCTCCAAAGATCAGCGTACAGTTCTTTCACTCTCTCGGCAGGAGGGGGTTCTCGACGAGCATGCATAAAAGAAAAATCACTCTTAATTGTATATTCAGCAAGCTTTTTAGGACATTTATGGAATAGTTCCTGGCATCTAGCATAACCGAATTTTTTTCGTTGGTTATAATTTTTAATTCACCTTTTATTATTATTGTTATTATTCCTTTTATTGTTATCGTTATATTTATTATCATTTTTATCTTTTTCATTGCTGTTATCATTATATTTATTATTTTTATGTTTAGAACCAGTTTTTTCTTTTCTATTTTTATTTTTACTATTTGCATGTAATAGCATAGGAACTATTTCTTTTTCAATAAATTCGTCTATTAATGAAAACAGACGGCTAGGTTCTTCTTTATGTTTTACCCATAATGTTTTTAAGGGGACTTCTAGACTTGCCAGCTTGCTATCTGAGGATATTGTAATTGACTCCATAAATTCACTCATAGTCTTTCTCCAAGTCTCATCAGACCTTAGGGTCTGATCGCTTTCAGACGTTGAGGGTTCTGGCGTCTTTTCAAGTGCTCTACTTTCTACAACGTTAGTAATGTCGCCACACGCACTTGTCTCCGGCAACAGATCATGCAATGATTCTATATTACGGGACTCTCTATCGTGCAAGAATCTTCTCTTGTCGCTAATCTGTTTCAATGTTTTGTCCGGAAAGTAATGCTGTAGCTCTTTATTAGGAAAACGTGCATCCTTGTATCTTTCATTTAATCTTCGCAACATATTTGTTTCGTCTATCATCCATACGCGTCTTCCCGGTGTGCTATGTAGTCTTTCCGCTTCCTCTTTCCGCTTGTAGTTACGTGTATTTGGATGCGCGTGTCTTTCGTGTTGTGAAAGTCATATTTGTGTCAAAAGATAGCACACACTCGGAGCACTTGAAGGGTCTTTCTATTATTTGCTGAGGGCCTTTACACTTAGGTCGGTGACCATTCCTGTTTTTCAAACCTGGAAAAGTTTTTGAGCACGCATTACATTTTAGCAATATGTCCACATCATTATGCTGTTCTTTGTAGTGATATATCAGATCTTTTAAATTTAGGAATCCTTGTAAAATATTTTTAATGCGGCAAATATCACAATGCGTAACATTCGTTTTTAACGGTACATTTATAGTAATCAGTTTATCATTATCCTTATCAATATTGCAAGCCAAGTTGTCATCGGTGATTCCGTAATCCACAGAGGGTAAACCCGCCACAGGCAACCCGGAATCGGGGTTGTCTGTGTCCGAAGCATTTTTGCGCGTTTTAACCGTAGCAAATATTTAATTTTAAATCAAGCATAAGAATCCTAGATAGTAAGAAGACTCGTTAGCCAGGGAGAAAGCTTGGTCGTCATAATAAACACAAACGGGACCACCCGCATATTCAGTACTTTAAAAAGTACTTGCTTATCTCGGATCTTTCCAGAAAGAATCTGGTACCTGAAAACAGGCATAGTGAGCATTAGCTGTTTGTTTCGTCCTCAACTTTCGGGTCTGCCCCGTAAGTTCGCCTCACACCACTTAGCCGTTGCGATAACGCAACGTTTCCGGGAGAACCACGAGGAGGTGGGCGTGTGACTTGAGCGTATAAGGCGAAAATTCAAACGCCTCTCACGTCCCAACTATGACTCTCAGACATCGGGATCAGCTCAGAACATCGTTTATGCTTATAAACATAAAGTCAATAAAGAGCGTCACCCGAACGTCCTTAAGAGAGTCACAGTTATTCCCGCCGTTTACCCGCGCTTGCTTGAATTTTTTCACGTTGACATTCAGAGCACTGGGCAGAAATCACATTGCGTTAACACCCGCGAGGGTCATCGCAATGCTTTGTTTTAATTAGACAGTCGGATTCCCCTAATCCGTGCCAGTTCTGAGCTGAGCGTTGAATGGTGGCCGAAGAGGACGACCACGACGGCTCGCGCCGCCACGGAAGCCTCGCAGCAAGGAAGATCCGCGAGAGGCCAAGGCACGGGACCGAGCTCGGATCTCGGGACCGGCGCGAGAACGCCGACCGTTCACCTCGCCCAGGCCCGGCACGTCAGCCAGACCCGCTTCCCGACCAAGCCCGACACGCCCCGCTCCTCAGAGCCAATCCTTAATCCGAAGTTACGGATCGAATTTGCCGACTTCCCTTACCTACATTATTCTATCGACTAGAGGCTCTTTACCTTGGAGACCTGCTGCGGATATGGGTACGAACCGGCGCGACACCTCCACGTGGCCCTCCTGGATTTTCAAGGTCCAAGGGGAAGATCCGGACTCCGCCGCAACTGCGGTGCTCTTCGCGTTCCAAACCCTATCTCCCTGCTAGAGGTTTCCAGGGAACTCGAACGCTTATACAGAAAAGAAAACTCTTCCCGGATCTCCCGACGGCGTCTCCAGGTCATTTTGGGTTACCCCGACGAACACTCTTACGAGGGCCCGAATTGTATGCGGTTCCGCTGCCGGGTTCCGGAATAGGAACCGGATTCCCTTTCGCCCGACGGGCGTGTGTCTTTATATACATCATCATCATCAAAACGTCGCTCGCCAGCGGCAACGGAACGCGCGTAAAGCGACGTTCGTGCGCGACTCGCTCGATTCTGCTGTTTTGTTGCTGTGTTTCTTCGACACTCGAGTAAATTGTACGCCGTCATTGACATAGGATTTCTCCTAGGGCTTAGGATCGACTGACTCGTGTGCAACGGCTGTTCACACGAAACCCTTCTCCACGTCAGTCCTCCAGGGCCTCGCTGGAGTATTTGCTACTACCGCCAAGATCTGCACCGACGGCGGCTCCAGGCAGGCTCGCGCCCAGACCCTTCTGCGCTTACCGTCCCGACCCTCCTACTCGTCATGGCTTCGTGACGACGCGAGAGACCTTGCGACACCGTGCCAACAAGACACGACGCGCCCGGCGCTCCCGTTGCCGCCCCACTTGCCGCTGACGGCAGAGTATAGGCTCGACGCTTCAGCGCCATCCATTTTCAGGGCTAGTTGCTTCGGCAGCTGATTTGTTACACACTCCTTAGCGGATTCCGACTTCCACGGCCACCGTCCTGCTGTCTTAAGCAACCAACGCCTTTCATGGTGTCCCATGAGCGTCGAGTTGGGCGCCTTAACTCTGCGTTTGGTTCATTCCACAGCGCCAGTTCTGCTTACCAAAAATGGCCCACTTGGCACTCTGATCCGAGATGCTCGT
>NW_027223541.1:0-2500 GCF_030449975.1 Polyergus mexicanus
GATTCCCACAAGGGAATAAGAGGGACGTTCGACAGGCCTGTCGAAGGTGAACCGTACTTCAACCAACAGCGGGCCAGGACCGGGGACGGCGCAAAGTCCGTAACCTCCGAGTACCGTGGCGCGCGCTTGCGACGGCCTCGACGCACCGTAAATAGTGCGGCCTGATACCTTGCGCGTACCGCCGAGCAGCCGGCCGGGCGACCGGGGGTTTGTCGCGTGCCGTTTTACCGGCGACGCGACAGTCACCGCACCCGGACCGTAGACCGACACCCAGCGGGTCGCGACGTTCTACTTGGGGAGAAGTGCACGACGACGAGCGCCGGACATCGACGCACGGTAGCGTGCCCGCGCGAGAGCCGCGAGGACTCCGCGGGACATCGCCCACCGACGCGAAGCCAGCGCCGCTGACGATGAATCTCCCCGTTCGATCTTTTGGGTTTCTTAGGTTTACCCCTGAACGGTTTCACGTACTCTTGAACTCTCTCTTCAAAGTTCTTTTCAACTTTCCCTCACGGTACTTGTTCGCTATCGGTCTCGTGGTCGTATTTAGCCTTAGATGGAGTTTACCACCCACTTAGAGCTGCACTCTCAAGCAACCCGACTCTAAGGAGAGATCCTCCCGAGACGCGCACCGGTCGCTACGGGCCTGGCACCCTCTACGGGTAAGTGGCCCCATTCAAGATGGACTTGGACGCGACGCGACACCTCGGGATAAGCGGATCCTCCCAAACACCACATTTCCCTGCGGCGGAACCGCGGGATTCGGTGCTGGGCTCTTTCCTGTTCGCTCGCCGCTACTAAGGAAATCCTAGTTAGTTTCTTTTCCTCCGCTTAATAATATGCTTAAATTCAGCGGGTAATCTCGCCTGCTCTGAGGTCGTCAAAGAGTTTAGTTTTCGATAACCGTGGCCGCGCCGCCTCCTCCGCCGGCTCTTTTCTCACTTAGAGAGCGAGCGTCGGGAGAGCGGCAGCGCCGGCACAGCGGCTTCGCATTGTACTCGGAGGAGTGGCGAGGAGACGTGTTGTTTGTGACAACGATTCTTCCACGCGCGGCTCGCAGCCGCTAATAGGAGGAAATGTAAGCCGATCGAATCTCGTTCGAGTTGTCTGCTTGCAAACAACGAATAAGATCGGCGCGGATCGCGTCATCTTCGATCGCCGGGGACGCGAGATACATTGCGAGCGAGTGTGCGCGTACACGTACATCTCTATCACCCACATCCTTCAAATTTTCTCTCCGCATATCGTGTGTTATGCACGGATATGGGATACGACGGGGCGAATCGGATTCGACGAGTACACGACGACGCGTGCCGGTCCCCTATATTCGTTTTCGAGAATTTCGTGGACTCGGACAAGCGGTCGGCTCGCGATTCACCCGCGTTAAGGAGGGCTCTCTCGCTCTTTTCTCTCCGCGTACCGCCGGGCGACGACGCGCCGCGGTTCTCTCCTACCGTTTGCGCGGAAGGTGGCGCGCACCAAGACTCGCGCGTAAGAGGCGCGAGCGCGCGCTGGCGCACCGGGAGACCGCGAGAGGGATAACGCAACGTGTGTGCGCGTGTCTTCTACTCCCTCTCTCCTTCGACAGTTTCCGGGCGCGCGCGCGCAGGCTCCCTATCTTTACTTACTGCGTGTGTGCGTACGCTGCTCTCACTCTTCCTTTTCCTCGGTGTTATTTCAGACGACGCCAAGGGGCCGCCTCTCGGGACGGCTCGTCTCGGGCGAACGTCCAACTATCGCTCGTACACCGTTTGCGCGAACGGGCACGGTGGCCCGGCGCGCAAAGGCGCAAGCAGTTTCGAGGTACTAAAACGACCCTCAGCCAGGCGTGGTCCGGGAATTGTATCCGTGGACCGCAATGTGCGTTCGAAATGTCGATGTTCATGTGTCCTGCAGTTCACAAGTTGACGCGCAATTAGCTGCGTTCTTCATCGACCCACGAGCCAAGTGATCCACCGTTCAGGGTAATCGTTTTGCAATTCTTGCGTTCAACGAACGCTTCGTTCATCCATCTTAGTCTCCTCTCCGAAGAGAGAGAGATAAAATCGTTGGCCCTTCGATCAGCCTGGCCGCGCGCGTCCGAGCACGCGCGCGGACCGCCGCCACCGCTGGGGAGGCTACGGCACAAAAGTTGTTTCGCGATCGGAGCGTCTCTTCCCCGTACATATAATATAATAATATATATATTTGGAAGAGCCGGGGCGGAATGTTCTTTGAAGAAACCGTCGGACTTGATCGGGTGTGATCCGTCCTCTCGCCCGTTCGTCCGATAGCCGCGCGCTCGCGTACAAACACGCTGACCGCTGCCCCGGTGCGGGGAGGGGCGCGTTCACGAGCGTTGCGGACGCACGGACGGGCGTAGGTTACCACCGGTACGCGCTAACGCCGGATCGTAACTCTGCGCTTGGCAAGAGCGCGATCGGGAAAGCGTCTTCTGCTCCGAATCGCATTCATGTAATTTCGCAATTTGCGCAACGAGCCTCAACGGGTCGCGCGCGAC
>NW_027223541.1:5000-7500 GCF_030449975.1 Polyergus mexicanus
ATACTCATTCTCATTCTCCCAATGTAAACGCGCGATCGCGAGGACCGCGCGATTTACCCTGACGCTAGATCGACGATGCCGATGCTTAGACGTCGAGGATAAATGTGCTATCGTGCTTTTAGCACGCACTTATATTTCGCTACGGCGTACAAAGCGTGCGGGAAGAACGTTGTAATCCGTCCTTCCACGCCACTCGTATCCGTGGAGTAAACGTTCGGTAAGCGCGACGATTCCGCTGCTGCGTCCAAGACGAGAGGGAATCGCGCGGCCAACACACTAGATGCGTGCGCGCCACATAAGAGCCATTCGGTCTTGCGACACCGACTCGTGGCAATGCTGTGCTCGTAATAAAAGTGTGTGCATAGAATAAGCGCCGAAGCGCGACACGTCGTACCCTCTTATAATACCCAACCGGACGGCCAGGCGGTCGGCGACGACACGGCTTTTTGCTTAGCGAGCGCGAGCTCGAGCTCGTCGAAATTTTGTCGACGAGAGCGTAAATACAATAGTCTCTTCCCTCATAGAGACGTTTTACTCGGACTCTGTCCGATAAAGCACAACACAAATCGCCGTTTGTGTTTTCTTCTCTCCTCTTAAACAATAATAAATCTCTCCTGTATCGTTCGTTTTAAACGTTCTCGAAAAGACAAGAACGCAAGAATCGTGCGAGCCGCGCGAAGAACGCGCAACCGCCCGTTCGTCCGATTCGGTTCGGTCCGACGCGCCGAGCGCGACGTACCTCTTATAATACCCAACCGAGCGGCCAGGCGGTCGGCGACGCACGGTACTACGCACGGTCGCTTATGAGTGCGAGCGTCGAAATACCCACGCGCTCGAGACTTTGTCGCTGAAAACGAAAGGCGAAAAAACATCGTTAAAAACATTGTTAGACGAAAAAACATTGTAAATATTATAAAAAGCGTTAAAAATCCGATCGCGGGCGGTACCTCCGATGTACGAAAAGCCGAAGATCGACAAAGTCCCGTCGCGGGCGGTACCTCCGGAGTACGGAAAATCGAAAATCGTCAAAGTCCCGTCGCGGGCGGTACCTCCGGAATACGAAAAGTCGAAAAACGTCAAAGTCCCGTCGCGGGCGGTACCTCCGGCGCACGGACTGTCGACCACGCACCGACCCGTTTGCGGGCGGTACCTCCGGTTTACGGAAAGTCGAAAATCGTCAAAGTCCCGTCGCGGGCGGTACCTCCGGAATACGAAAAGTCGAAAAACGTCAAAGTCCCGTCGCGGGCGGTACCTCCGGCGCACGGACTGTCGACCACGCACCGACCCGTTTGCGGGCGGTACCTCCGGTTTACGGAAAGTCGAAAATCGTCAAAGTCCCGTCGCGGGCGGTACCTCCGGAATACGAAAAGTCGAAAAACGTCAAAGTCCCGTCGCGGGCGGTACCTCCGGCGCACGGACTGTCGACCACGCACCGACCCGTTTGCGGGCGGTACCTCCGGTTTACGGAAAGTCGAAAATCGTCAAAGTCCCGTCGCGGGCGGTACCTCCGGAATACGAAAAGTCGAAAAACGTCAAAGTCCCGTCGCGGGCGGTACCTCCGGCGCACGGACTGTCGACCACGCACCGACCCGTTTGCGGGCGGTACCTCCGGTTTACGGAAAGTCGAAAATCGTCAAAGTCCCGTCGCGGGCGGTACCTCCGGAATACGAAAAGTCGAAAAACGTCAAAGTCCCGTCGCGGGCGGTACCTCCGGCGCACGGACTGTCGACCACGCACCGACCCGTTTGCGGGCGGTACCTCCGGTTTACGGAAAGTCGAAAATCGTCAAAGTCCCGTCGCGGGCGGTACCTCCGGAATACGGAAAGTCGAAAAACGTCAAAGTCCCGTCGCGGGCGGTACCTCCGGCGCACGGACTGTCGACCACGCACCGATCCGTTTGCGGGCGGTACCTCCGGTTTACGGAAAGTCGAAAATCGTCAAAGTCCCGTCGCTGGCGGTATCTCCGGCGCACGGACTGTCGACCACGCACCGACCCGTTTGCGGGCGGTACCTCCGGTTTACGGAAAGTCGAAAATCGTCAAAGTCTCGTCGCTGGCGGTACCTCCGGCGCACGGACTGTCGACCACGCACCGACCCGTTTGCGGGCGGTACCTCCGGTTTACGGAAAGTCGAAAATCGTCAAAGTCCCGTCGCGGGCGGTACCTCCGGAATACGAAAAGTCGAAAAACGTCAAAGTCCCGTCGCGGGCGGTACCTCCGGCGCACGGACTGTCGACCACGCACCGACCCGTTTGCGGGCGGTACCTCCGGTTTACGGAAAGTCGAAAATCGTCAAAGTCCCGTCGCTGGCGGTATCTCCGGCGCACGGACTGTCGACCACGCACCGACCCGTTTGCGGGCGGTACCTCCGGTTTACGGAAAGTCGAAAATCGTCAAAGTCTCGTCGCTGGCGGTACCTCCGGCGCACGGACTGTCGACCACGCACCGACCCGTTTGCGGGCGGTACCTCCGGTTTACGGAAAGTCGAAAATCGTCAAAGT
>NW_027223541.1:17500-19707 GCF_030449975.1 Polyergus mexicanus
TTGAGACAAGCATATGACTACTGGCAGGATCAACCAGGGAGCTTCGTGTTCGGTTACTCGCGTGGAGCGGTAACTCGCGAGCGAGCCCGAAGGCCCGTCGCTATTAAGCTCTTACTTCTCGCGCCGCCGGTCTTTATTAGCCGGTCGGCGACACTCTCTATCTACTTACTTACTTATTACGCAACACACTTTATGCGTGCGTCTCGTCTTCGTGAGAGGAGCGAGGCGGTCCGTGTATATAATAAACCTCCTCCTCTCTTACTTCAAGATCATTCTCCATTTTATATTGTGTATTATAAAAAGATCATACTCATTCTCATTCTCCCAATGTAAACGCGCGATCGCGAGGACCGCGCGATTTACCCTGACGCTAGATCGACGATGCCGATGCTTAGACGTCGAGGATAAATGTGCTATCGTGCTTTTAGCACGCACTTATATTTCGCTACGGCGTACAAAGCGTGCGGGAAGAACGTTGTAATCCGTCCTTCCACGCCACTCGTATCCGTGGAGTAAACGTTCGGTAAGCGCGACGATTCCGCTGCTGCGTCCAAGACGAGAGGGAATCGCGCGGCCAACACACTAGATGCGTGCGCGCCACATAAGAGCCATTCGGTCTTGCGACACCGACTCGTGGCAATGCTGTGCTCGTAATAAAAGTGTGTGCATAGAATAAGCGCCGAAGCGCGACACGTCGTACCCTCTTATAATACCCAACCGGACGGCCAGGCGGTCGGCGACGACACGGCTTTTTGCTTAGCGAGCGCGAGCTCGAGCTCGTCGAAATTTTGTCGACGAGAGCGTAAATACAATAGTCTCTTCCCTCATAGAGACGTTTTACTCGGACTCTGTCCGATAAAGCACAACACAAATCGCCGTTTGTGTTTTCTTCTCTCCTCTTAAACAATAATAAATCTCTCCTGTATCGTTCGTTTTAAACGTTCTCGAAAAGACAAGAACGCAAGAATCGTGCGAGCCGCGCGAAGAACGCGCAACCGCCCGTTCGTCCGATTCGGTTCGGTCCGACGCGCCGAGCGCGACGTACCTCTTATAATACCCAACCGAGCGGCCAGGCGGTCGGCGACGCACGGTACTACGCACGGTCGCTTATGAGTGCGAGCGTCGAAATACCCACGCGCTCGAGACTTTGTCGCTGAAAACGAAAGGCGAAAAAACATCGTTAAAAACATTGTTAGACGAAAAAACATTGTAAATATTATAAAAAGCGTTAAAAATCCGATCGCGGGCGGTACCTCCGATGTACGAAAAGCCGAAGATCGACAAAGTCCCGTCGCGGGCGGTACCTCCGGAGTACGGAAAATCGAAAATCGTCAAAGTCCCGTCGCGGGCGGTACCTCCGGAATACGAAAAGTCGAAAAACGTCAAAGTCCCGTCGCGGGCGGTACCTCCGGCGCACGGACTGTCGACCACGCACCGACCCGTTTGCGGGCGGTACCTCCGGTTTACGGAAAGTCGAAAATCGTCAAAGTCCCGTCGCGGGCGGTACCTCCGGAATACGAAAAGTCGAAAAACGTCAAAGTCCCGTCGCGGGCGGTACCTCCGGCGCACGGACTGTCGACCACGCACCGACCCGTTTGCGGGCGGTACCTCCGGTTTACGGAAAGTCGAAAATCGTCAAAGTCCCGTCGCGGGCGGTACCTCCGGAATACGAAAAGTCGAAAAACGTCAAAGTCCCGTCGCGGGCGGTACCTCCGGCGCACGGACTGTCGACCACGCACCGACCCGTTTGCGGGCGGTACCTCCGGTTTACGGAAAGTCGAAAATCGTCAAAGTCCCGTCGCGGGCGGTACCTCCGGAATACGAAAAGTCGAAAAACGTCAAAGTCCCGTCGCGGGCGGTACCTCCGGCGCACGGACTGTCGACCACGCACCGACCCGTTTGCGGGCGGTACCTCCGGTTTACGGAAAGTCGAAAATCGTCAAAGTCCCGTCGCGGGCGGTACCTCCGGAATACGAAAAGTCGAAAAACGTCAAAGTCCCGTCGCGGGCGGTACCTCCGGCGCACGGACTGTCGACCACGCACCGACCCGTTTGCGGGCGGTACCTCCGGTTTACGGAAAGTCGAAAATCGTCAAAGTCCCGTCGCGGGCGGTACCTCCGGAATACGGAAAGTCGAAAAACGTCAAAGTCCCGTCGCGGGCGGTACCTCCGGCGCACGGACTGTCGACCACGCACCGATCCGTTTGC
>NW_027223542.1:5000-10000 GCF_030449975.1 Polyergus mexicanus
TGCTTAAATTCAGCGGGTAATCTCGCCTGCTCTGAGGTCGTCAAAGAGTTTAGTTTTCGATAACCGTGGCCGCGCCGCCTCCTCCGCCGGCTCTTTTCTCACTTAGAGAGCGAGCGTCGGGAGAGCGGCAGCGCCGGCACAGCGGCTTCGCATTGTACTCGGAGGAGTGGCGAGGAGACGTGTTGTTTGTGACAACGATTCTTCCACGCGCGGCTCGCAGCCGCTAATAGGAGGAAATGTAAGCCGATCGAATCTCGTTCGAGTTGTCTGCTTGCAAACAACGAATAAGATCGGCGCGGATCGCGTCATCTTCGATCGCCGGGGACGCGAGATACATTGCGAGCGAGTGTGCGCGTACACGTACATCTCTATCACCCACATCCTTCAAATTTTCTCTCCGCATATCGTGTGTTATGCACGGATATGGGATACGACGGGGCGAATCGGATTCGACGAGTACACGACGACGCGTGCCGGTCCCCTATATTCGTTTTCGAGAATTTCGTGGACTCGGACAAGCGGTCGGCTCGCGATTCACCCGCGTTAAGGAGGGCTCTCTCGCTCTTTTCTCTCCGCGTACCGCCGGGCGACGACGCGCCGCGGTTCTCTCCTACCGTTTGCGCGGAAGGTGGCGCGCACCAAGACTCGCGCGTAAGAGGCGCGAGCGCGCGCTGGCGCACCGGGAGACCGCGAGAGGGATAACGCAACGTGTGTGCGCGTGTCTTCTACTCCCTCTCTCCTTCGACAGTTTCCGGGCGCGCGCGCGCAGGCTCCCTATCTTTACTTACTGCGTGTGTGCGTACGCTGCTCTCACTCTTCCTTTTCCTCGGTGTTATTTCAGACGACGCCAAGGGGCAAGCAGTGGTATCAACGCAGAGTACTGAACGTCCAACTATCGCTCGTACACCGTTTGCGCGAACGGGCACGGTGGCCCGGCGCGCAAAGGCGCAAGCAGTTTCGAGGTACTAAAACGACCCTCAGCCAGGCGTGGTCCGGGAATTGTATCCGTGGACCGCAATGTGCGTTCGAAATGTCGATGTTCATGTGTCCTGCAGTTCACAAGTTGACGCGCAATTAGCTGCGTTCTTCATCGACCCACGAGCCAAGTGATCCACCGTTCAGGGTAATCGTTTTGCAATTCTTGCGTTCAACGAACGCTTCGTTCATCCATCTTAGTCTCCTCTCCGAAGAGAGAGAGATAAAATCGTTGGCCCTTCGATCAGCCTGGCCGCGCGCGTCCGAGCACGCGCGCGGACCGCCGCCACCGCTGGGGAGGCTACGGCACAAAAGTTGTTTCGCGATCGGAGCGTCTCTTCCCCGTACATATAATATAATAATATATATATTTGGAAGAGCCGGGGCGGAATGTTCTTTGAAGAAACCGTCGGACTTGATCGGGTGTGATCCGTCCTCTCGCCCGTTCGTCCGATAGCCGCGCGCTCGCGTACAAACACGCTGACCGCTGCCCCGGTGCGGGGAGGGGCGCGTTCACGAGCGTTGCGGACGCACGGACGGGCGTAGGTTACCACCGGTACGCGCTAACGCCGGATCGTAACTCTGCGCTTGGCAAGAGCGCGATCGGGGAAAGCGTCTTCTGCTCCGAATCGCATTCATGTAATTTCGCAATTTGCGCAACGAGCCTCAACGGGTCGCGCGCGACGCGACGCGACGCCGGTTGCGGCTACGAAGCTTAAGGAGAGAGTCTCGGATAATCCTCTCCTCCTCCATCCCGCTCGCACGACGCCGACCGCACCGAAAAAGGCCGACGGCGCTCTGCTGCTGGCTTCCCTTTCTCTCTCGGGTCGTCGCAGAGGCGCGCGGCGTTCGACGCGCGTCGTCGTATTAGTACATGCGGGATATAATCCGTCAATTCCATTTTACTTTCGTATCTGTTTTCTTTGTCCATTCAGTCGCCGACTGCTGCGAGCGCGCGTCCAAAAGACTCGAGACGCAGAGCAGGACCTCCGGAACGTTAATGATCCTTCCGCAGGTTCACCTACGGAAACCTTGTTACGACTTTTACTTCCTCTAAATGATCAAGTTTGGTCATCTTCCCGGCAACATCGGCAATGCCGAGACATTGCCGCGCACCAGTCCGAAGACCTCACTAAATCATTCAATCGGTAGTAGCGACGGGCGGTGTGTACAAAGGGCAGGGACGTAATCAACGCGAGCTTATGACTCGCGCTTACTGGGAATTCCTCGTTCATGGGGAACAATTGCAAGCCCCAATCCCTAGCACGAAGGAGGTTCAGCGGGTTACCCGGGCCTTTCGGCCAGGGAACACACGCTGATTCCTTCAGTGTAGCGCGCGTGCGGCCCAGAACATCTAAGGGCATCACAGACCTGTTATTGCTCAATCTCGTGCGGCTAGAAGCCGCCTGTCCCTCTAAGAAGATTTGTTTGTACGTTGGTAGTAAAAACCCGCCAGCCGAAGCCGGGGGCCTTCGCGATACCATAAGGTACGCCTATTTAGCAGGCTAGAGTCTCGTTCGTTATCGGAATTAACCAGACAAATCGCTCCACCAACTAAGAACGGCCATGCACCACCACCCACCGAATCAAGAAAGAGCTATCAATCTGTCAATCCTTCCGGTGTCTGGGCCTGGTGAGGTTTCCCGTGTTGAGTCAAATTAAGCCGCAGGCTCCACTCCTGGTGGTGCCCTTCCGTCAATTCCTTTAAGTTTCAGCTTTGCAACCATACTTCCCCCGGAACCCAAAAGCTTTGGTTTCCCGGAAGCTGCCCGCCGAGTCATCGGAGGAACTTCGGCGGATCGCTAGCTGGCATCGTTTATGGTTAGAACTAGGGCGGTATCTGATCGCCTTCGAACCTCTAACTTTCGTTCTTGATTAATGAAAACATTTTTGGCAAATGCTTTCGCTTCTGTCCGTCTTGCGACGATCCAAGAATTTCACCTCTAACGTCGCAATACGAATGCCCCCATCTGTCCCTATTAATCATTACCTCGGGGTTCCGAAAACCAACAAAATAGAACCGAGGTCCTATTCCATTATTCCATGCACGCAGTATTCAGGCGAAGGTAGCCTGCTTTAAGCACTCTAATTTGTTCAAAGTAAACGTACCGGCCCGACTCGACACTCAGTAAAGAGCACCGCGACGGGATATTAGTTGGGCCGCCCCTCGCGAGGCTAAGCCCACCGGTAGGACGTCCCACATCACGCCAGTTAAACACCGCGAGCGGTGAACCGACGGTGTGCGACACAGATTCAACTACGAGCTTTTTAACCGCAACAACTTTAATATACGCTATTGGAGCTGGAATTACCGCGGCTGCTGGCACCAGACTTGCCCTCCAATGGATCCTCGTTAAAGGATTTAAAGTGTACTCATTCCGATTACGGGGCCTCGGATGAGTCCCGTATCGTTATTTTTCGTCACTACCTCCCCGTGCCGGGAGTGGGTAATTTGCGCGCCTGCTGCCTTCCTTGGATGTGGTAGCCGTTTCTCAGGCTCCCTCTCCGGAATCGAACCCTGATTCCCCGTTACCCGTTACAACCATGGTAGGCGCAGAACCTACCATCGACAGTTGATAAGGCAGACATTTGAAAGATGCGTCGCCGGTGCTAGGACCGTGCGATCAGCACAAAGTTATTCAGAGTCACCAAAATAAACGGTGGACGAACGGCGAACCGCCCGCCACCGATTGGTTTTGATCTAATAAAAGCGTCCCTTCCATCACTGGTCGGGACTCTGTTTTGCATGTATTAGCTCTAGAATTACCACAGTTATCCAAGTAAATGTGGGTACAATCTAATGAACCATAACTGATTTAATGAGCCATTCGCGGTTTCACCTTAATTCGGCATGCACTGAGACATGCATGGCTTAATCTTTGAGACAAGCATATGACTACTGGCAGGATCAACCAGGGAGCTTCGTGTTCGGTTACTCGCGTGGAGCGGTAACTCGCGAGCGAGCCCGAAGGCCCGTCGCTATTAAGCTCTTACTTCTCGCGCCGCCGGTCTTTATTAGCCGGTCGGCGACACTCTCTATCTACTTACTTACTTATTACGCAACACACTTTATGCGTGCGTCTCGTCTTCGTGAGAGGAGCGAGGCGGTCCGTGTATATAATAAACCTCCTCCTCTCTTACTTCAAGATCATTCTCCATTTTATATTGTGTATTATAAAAAGATCATACTCATTCTCATTCTCCCAATGTAAACGCGCGATCGCGAGGACCGCGCGATTTACCCTGACGCTAGATCGACGATGCCGATGCTTAGACGTCGAGGATAAATGTGCTATCGTGCTTTTAGCACGCACTTATATTTCGCTACGGCGTACAAAGCGTGCGGGAAGAACGTTGTAATCCGTCCTTCCACGCCACTCGTATCCGTGGAGTAAACGTTCGGTAAGCGCGACGATTCCGCTGCTGCGTCCAAGACGAGAGGGAATCGCGCGGCCAACACACTAGATGCGTGCGCGCCACATAAGAGCCATTCGGTCTTGCGACACCGACTCGTGGCAATGCTGTGCTCGTAATAAAAGTGTGTGCATAGAATAAAGCGCCGAAGCGCGACACGTCGTACCCTCTTATAATACCCAACCGGACGGCCAGGCGGTCGGCGACGACACGGCTTTTTGCTTAGCGAGCGCGAGCTCGAGCTCGTCGAAATTTTGTCGACGAGAGCGTAAATACAATAGTCTCTTCCCTCATAGAGACGTTTTACTCGGACTCTGTCCGATAAAGCACAACACAAATCGCCGTTTGTGTTTTCTTCTCTCCTCTTAAACAATAATAAATCTCTCCTGTATCGTTCGTTTTAAACGTTCTCGAAAAGACAAGAACGCAAGAATCGTGCGAGCCGCGCGAAGAACGCGCAACCGCCCGTTCGTCCGATTCGGTTCGGTCCGACGCGCCGAGCGCGACGTACCTCTTATAATACCCAACCGAGCGGCCAGGCGGTCGGCGACGCACGGTACTACGCACGGTCGCTTATGAGTGCGAGCGTCGAAATACCCACGCGCTCGAGA
>NW_027223542.1:17500-19637 GCF_030449975.1 Polyergus mexicanus
AGCCAAGTGATCCACCGTTCAGGGTAATCGTTTTGCAATTCTTGCGTTCAACGAACGCTTCGTTCATCCATCTTAGTCTCCTCTCCGAAGAGAGAGAGATAAAATCGTTGGCCCTTCGATCAGCCTGGCCGCGCGCGTCCGAGCACGCGCGCGGACCGCCGCCACCGCTGGGGAGGCTACGGCACAAAAGTTGTTTCGCGATCGGAGCGTCTCTTCCCCGTACATATAATATAATAATATATATATTTGGAAGAGCCGGGGCGGAATGTTCTTTGAAGAAACCGTCGGACTTGATCGGGTGTGATCCGTCCTCTCGCCCGTTCGTCCGATAGCCGCGCGCTCGCGTACAAACACGCTGACCGCTGCCCCGGTGCGGGGAGGGGCGCGTTCACGAGCGTTGCGGACGCACGGACGGGCGTAGGTTACCACCGGTACGCGCTAACGCCGGATCGTAACTCTGCGCTTGGCAAGAGCGCGATCGGGAAAGCGTCTTCTGCTCCGAATCGCATTCATGTAATTTCGCAATTTGCGCAACGAGCCTCAACGGGTCGCGCGCGACGCGACGCGACGCCGGTTGCGGCTACGAAGCTTAAGGAGAGAGTCTCGGATAATCCTCTCCTCCTCCATCCCGCTCGCACGACGCCGACCGCACCGAAAAAGGCCGACGGCGCTCTGCTGCTGGCTTCCCTTTCTCTCTCGGGTCGTCGCAGAGGCGCGCGGCGTTCGACGCGCGTCGTCGTATTAGTACATGCGGGATATAATCCGTCAATTCCATTTTACTTTCGTATCTGTTTTCTTTGTCCATTCAGTCGCCGACTGCTGCGAGCGCGCGTCCAAAAGACTCGAGACGCAGAGCAGGACCTCCGGAACGTTAATGATCCTTCCGCAGGTTCACCTACGGAAACCTTGTTACGACTTTTACTTCCTCTAAATGATCAAGTTTGGTCATCTTCCCGGCAACATCGGCAATGCCGAGACATTGCCGCGCACCAGTCCGAAGACCTCACTAAATCATTCAATCGGTAGTAGCGACGGGCGGTGTGTACAAAGGGCAGGGACGTAATCAACGCGAGCTTATGACTCGCGCTTACTGGGAATTCCTCGTTCATGGGGAACAATTGCAAGCCCCAATCCCTAGCACGAAGGAGGTTCAGCGGGTTACCCGGGCCTTTCGGCCAGGGAACACACGCTGATTCCTTCAGTGTAGCGCGCGTGCGGCCCAGAACATCTAAGGGCATCACAGACCTGTTATTGCTCAATCTCGTGCGGCTAGAAGCCGCCTGTCCCTCTAAGAAGATTTGTTTGTACGTTGGTAGTAAAAACCCGCCAGCCGAAGCCGGGGGCCTTCGCGATACCATAAGGTACGCCTATTTAGCAGGCTAGAGTCTCGTTCGTTATCGGAATTAACCAGACAAATCGCTCCACCAACTAAGAACGGCCATGCACCACCACCCACCGAATCAAGAAAGAGCTATCAATCTGTCAATCCTTCCGGTGTCTGGGCCTGGTGAGGTTTCCCGTGTTGAGTCAAATTAAGCCGCAGGCTCCACTCCTGGTGGTGCCCTTCCGTCAATTCCTTTAAGTTTCAGCTTTGCAACCATACTTCCCCCGGAACCCAAAAGCTTTGGTTTCCCGGAAGCTGCCCGCCGAGTCATCGGAGGAACTTCGGCGGATCGCTAGCTGGCATCGTTTATGGTTAGAACTAGGGCGGTATCTGATCGCCTTCGAACCTCTAACTTTCGTTCTTGATTAATGAAAACATTTTTGGCAAATGCTTTCGCTTCTGTCCGTCTTGCGACGATCCAAGAATTTCACCTCTAACGTCGCAATACGAATGCCCCCATCTGTCCCTATTAATCATTACCTCGGGGTTCCGAAAACCAACAAAATAGAACCGAGGTCCTATTCCATTATTCCATGCACGCAGTATTCAGGCGAAGGTAGCCTGCTTTAAGCACTCTAATTTGTTCAAAGTAAACGTACCGGCCCGACTCGACACTCAGTAAAGAGCACCGCGACGGGATATTAGTTGGGCCGCCCCTCGCGAGGCTAAGCCCACCGGTAGGACGTCCCACATCACGCCAGTTAAACACCGCGAGCGGTGAACCGACAGTACTCTGCGTTGATACCACTGCTT
>NW_027223543.1:0-19431 GCF_030449975.1 Polyergus mexicanus
ACAATTAAATAGAATATTTAAAACACTTTGCTCAGGGACAGAAATTTATAACAGTTTAATTAGAAATTGATTGATATTCAATTTTTGTTGACGTTCTGGGCGTTAAGCAAATGGAATCAAAAAATCAGGGGCAAAATCATATTTTGAAATGATAAAAACAAGTAATGAGAACAAATACTAACATTTTTCTCTTATAATTAATAGTCGCGCTTTGCAAGTTTTATATAAAATCCTTGGCGAAGATTTAAATGCGAAAAAGTAAGAACAAAAAATGAATTAATGTATTTTTATTTTTTAATATAATAGCCGATTTTTTATCCGATTCTATAAGAGTGTACGATTTTACACAATCTAACCTGCAAAGAAAAACAGGAGGAGGGGGGGGGGGTAGGGAATGCGAATTTTGAAAAAAATTGTACCTTTCTGTTTCAATTCTAGATCGAAAATCTGTATTTAAAATAAATAAAAATGAAACTTTTGATAGTACGATATACTTATGTGGGACAAATTTTTCGGCCTCCCCTCATAAGATAGATTCTAATCGGAATCTATTCTGTATTTGTAAAAGGTCATGGGAAATTTCTATGCTTTATTGTTGTTCATGTCTCAAACAACAGAAATTATTTTCCCGTGATTTCTACCAACGTTCACGAACATTTATATAATGAATACAAACCGCACGCTTCCCGTTATATTTCGCCGCGAATAACGCGCGATCCTCCAACCGAAACAGAACCCCTCGATTGGAGGATCTATCGTGGATCGCGATAACAGGTTCGATCATTCATTCTGGAAACTGAAATGCATCTATTAACGTGTTTATACTGTCACAGCGGACGTTGCCCGCTTACGTTTTCCGTACAATGGAGAGGGCGTTACATAAATGTAATATGCAATAAAAATGAGGATTCCCATTGAAAAAAGTTGACTTGGTCCCTACTGGACCCAACACGGATCCCCGATCCAAAATAAGCTCGTGGCCCTCTTTGAACCCTACAACTTTTGTTTGAACATATTTTTCATTAATATAAATCGTATCATTGTTCATTAGTATAAATTGTAATATATTACAAATTTATCGACTAAAACTTGATTTGCTTATATAAATAATCGTATTGATATATGAGAAGATTGAGAGTCTCTCTCTCTCTCTCTCGGAATGTATCAAGATCAAACGTCTCTTAAATCGCTCAATAAGTATCAATAAAAGATTCGAGGAAGCAGGTGTTACACGGGACACCCTAATTCATCTTGTTACACGAAGATGACCGTAATCAAACATCGCGTATCAACGTTGACTGTACAAGGAGGAATGTTATTAACCAAAGGGTACTTAATATTCCGTCGGAGGATGCTTTCATCGTGAAATTTGATGGCGTCGTAAAGACGAAGCCGGAATCGAGCCCCGGTATTCACGAAGCTTCTCCCGTCCCTCGTCTCTCCCTCTCCCTCTCTCTTTTCTCAGCGCAATGGCTCTCTCGCGAATCCAATCTTCCCTCCGTCCGCGCTCCAATTTGACGTCAATTAAATCGACGGCGGAGCCGTATCAATTTTTCGCGGCTAATGACAAAACGTCGACAGGGACCACCGGCAACCGTCTCCGGGATACACTTACGCGAGCGATTTCCGGACCGGCGAGACTTTCGATTAATTCTACTTCCCTCCTCCTCCCTTGCTTTTTTTCATCTACCTGTCGAAGGAGAAGGCGCATTAAGAGACCCCAAGGAAATAGCGACTTTTTGTCGCGACGCGCGAGAGTTGTATGTTTCTGGACTCTTGAGAAATGGCCAAGGATCGGTCTTCCCTCCGACCGACGTCATCTTCGTCCTTTCTTCGTGGAAGACGATAGATCTCTCCGTGTGGTATTTCTTCGCGCGCGGTTGGTGTTGTTCCTCTTTTATGACGCCCGCGACAGAATGAAATAACCGGCAGTCGAAATCGATGGCGAAATTATGGCCAATCGTATCCGCTCTACCCGATGCAGATAAAAAGTGACTGTCGTTCATCGCGGAGACTAGATCGAAGGATATAAACTGTCCCGGAATATTGAATAAAAGAATGGGTCTCGAAGGAGGACAGAATGTAGCTAGGAACGACATTAAGCCCTTCGCGCTTTCAAAATATATACGGGGTGTGTCTCATTTTAATCTATCACCACTTTCATTTCCGCAAGGTAAGGTTAAGTTAAAAATATGTTCGAACAAAAGTTGTAGGGTTCGAAGAGGGCCGATAGACGAGCTTATTAGATTTTGGATCGGGGATCCGTGTTGGGTCCAGTAGGGACCAAGTCAACTTTTCTCAATGGGAATCCCCATTTTTATTGCATATTCATGTAGCTTACCTCGAGAGCTTTTTAAGACACTATAATAAAGTATTTTTTCATTAAGTATTTTTCCATTTATTTTATTAATTTCTTAATTTAACATATTTTGATATGAAATATAAAATATCTCGTAAAACATTTAGTTTTCGATAATCTTATCGTAATACTAACATACTTTTATGTACAGAATAATGAAATTGGGCTCCCTTTGAATCCTACAACTGAACATATTTTTAATTCGATCTTACCTTGCGGAAATAAAAGGGGTAATAGATTCAAATAGGACACCCTGTATGGTAACTGAAATTTGAGAGAAAGAAATAGAGAAACTATTTGAGTAAACAAATTGACGAAGACTAAATAAGGTAATCATGACATAAATTGTTGAAATATTATAAATATTATATATGTATGTATATATATATATATAATATTTATAATATTTCATTTTTATTTATATTTTACTTATATATAGAGTGGGGAATTTATATTGAGACACCTAAATATCTAAAAAATAAAGCAAGATAGAAAGAAATGTTTCAGACAAAAGTTTTTCGGTTCTAAGGGGGTCATAAGATGGTGCCATTAGTTTGACCTTGGGTAGAGGCGCTTCGAAGATTTCAATGTCAATCTTCTTTTATTTTCTTTACACCAATTGATGTCTCTCATTTTTTGAGCTTAAAATATCTAAGCTAACATTATTGCACAATAAATAATTTTATGAGATATTTCATAGTTTACGTAAAATTATGTCAAAGTAAAATAAGAAAATAAAGTATAAAATATATATATATACCATATGATTTCAATAAATATGTCATTTATATATATATATATTTTTTTATCATAAATTTATTTATAATCGTTTTGTGATTGCAACGTCAGATTCGTATTTTTATTTCGATCACGTGAGATGTTTATAGTTGTCGATTAAGCTTTATCGAGAGAGATACATTCGATTTCTTCATCGATTACTCCCATTAAGCTTGCACGATCGTGAGCTAGGAAGCTTCTCGTGCCGACATAAACGCGCTGCGCGTCGCGGCTAGGTTCGATCCTGAACACTGAAGTCTTAATTGGCGCTAAGGGTTCAATGCTTATCGAATGACTAATTAATTAAGACGACCGATCATTAATTAATTGCGGGAGAAAAATCCGGCTTGACTCGAGACGCGACTCGTGGCACTTCCTATCTCGTTTATACCATATACATTATAACACATAATGTATATTGATATTCTTAAAAAATAAAGACCGCGAAAGAAATTTAGTGATCTATTATATATATATATATATATTATTTTAACATGCAACATATGAAAATATTAAAAAAAAAAATAAAGATGAAAAA
Source organism: Polyergus mexicanus (assembly GCF_030449975.1). NCBI lineage: Eukaryota > Metazoa > Arthropoda > Insecta > Hymenoptera > Formicidae > Polyergus > Polyergus mexicanus. The sequence continues at coordinate 3,675 of NW_027223543.1, forward strand.
ATTATATATATATTTTAAAATACTTAAAATATTGATAATAAATATATATTCAAATATATATTTTTTATATAGGTGTACAATATTTCAATAATTTTACACATAAATGATTAAATGCTTAGGATTTAGACAATACAATTGAGAAAGAAGAAACGGTTAATATTAACATTTTTATCAAAACAATGTATTAAATTAATTTTTTTTCGATAATTATGTGAAAATCTTTAATATCGGAATTTTTCTGTTTTTAAACGAAATAATTAACTTGATATTTTTTGTCACGCGCAAACTTTATACGTTTCGATCGTCGATCAAGCACAGAGAAATATTCAGATCCGCTTTTCAATTGTGGAACATTATGGCGAAACAAGATGTATTCTCGAGTACACAACTCCAGTGTCTGCATTGTTCGTTCTCGCGAACAATCTTGTTTTCTAGAATGCAATTGGAACGAATCTAACATTCTTGCCGAACAATTGAGAGTGCGCTATCATCATCGCAGCTACGAGAGAAATGAGAGAGAGAGAGAGAGAGAGAGAGAGATAATCTACGTGCGATCGAGCCTTTCGAAAATCGAATGTATCGAGAATCATTCGCGGTCAGTCACGCGGAATAATGGATTAGGCGAGGGAGAGACTCATTGGGTGCTGTAACATTTAGAGCCCCAGGATATCGAGAAGAGGTAGTAGGGGTCGTTGACGACCGATCGAATATCCCGCGGGGAAAATCCTGATCATCCCCCGGTACTTGGAAAACACGTCCCGCTGAGCATCCGTTCTTCTTTCTGCCCGTAGACCATTATCCTCCGCATAATGTGGGTAAACAAGTGAAAATTAAACTTTAAAGTTGGCCTTGTCTTCGTCGTCAGGGGACGAATAATATATCCTTTGCAAATAATCGATCGATAAGCTTTAAATTATTATTGATATTTAAACAATGGAATATTAATTATGAAATATAAAAAAAATATTACACATCTCAGTATTTTTTTCATATACTTTTTCGATGGAAATATTAATTTATAAATATATTATAATAAATTCTTTTTGATTGCTTATATTATTATATATGAATTATATAATTATTAGTTATATTAATATGTAAAAAATTATATTTTGAAATTTAATTATTAATTATATTATATTATTTATTATTATATAATATCATACTTTTTATTAATATATATAACGTACCAATCAATGCATCTTTAAATATATAATTTTCTTATATATTATTATAATTAATAATTAAAAAATATATATAGTGTATGATGCTTGTTTTTTTTTTTTTTCTATACTTGTGTACAGCAGCTTGTTAATAAAAATTGAAAGATCTTTCGTAACCTAACCTAATTATTGAAAGTGAGTTTTTATTCGAAACTTTCAGATCAGTATTGACACCATTTCGAAAATTTCGAAGGTGCATATTGTGCAAACAGTTTCGCACAAGTCATTATTTTTACTTTCGACGCGACTCGATCCTTGCCAAATATGCACTAGACCCCGAACACGTCCGTCATTTCGCGGTTTTATACATATTTACCTTGCCGCCATGCAAACGGAGCGTGTTCCGGACACGAAAATAGCGATTAAGATATTGACTCGAGTAAAATACGTCCGATCACGGGATTAAGAACTATTCGACAAAGTTACGTATACATTCAAGGAGTTTAATATTGACAATATTTATCGAATATTTTTCTCGCACTCACGAAAGCATAGGGAATATTTCTGATAAGAATTCAATTTAATTTTTAATTTATAATCCATCATAAATAAACCTCTTATTCACATAAAGAAATATAATTATATTTAAAAAAAAAGAAAACATAAATAAAAATAATCATATTATATCTTAATTATTAATATATCTGAAAAGAATTTCATTAACATCTTTATAAATATTTAAATTTGTATGAAAGGAACCTTACTTCTCTCTGTAAACATTTATATTAAAAAATAAATTTGTATATGAAAAAAAAAGAATTACATTACATTTCAATTATTTATATATTTAAAAAGAAATATAAACCTTTTTATATAAATATTCAAAAATTGCATTAAAGAAACATAACCTCGAGTTGGATGGAATCTGTATAGTCGATTGTCTCCTTCTTTAGATGGCAGAATGCAAGAAGGAGATGCTCTTGTGCAAAGATGCTGGCTCAGAGCAATGAAAAAGAGAGAGAGAGAGAGAAAAGATAACGTTTCGATCGGAAAGCAACGAAGTTAGGGCGAGAAGGGAACTTTCAAGTGTGAGTAAGCGCGAGTGCAGGAGAAAAGAGGGGCGCGAATGATGAGAAAGAGAAAGCGCACGTTGATGTGGAAGAGATGGAGGGGGACGAGTCCTAGCGCGCGCTGCAGTAGTGGGGGAGGGAAACGCGCGGTGCTGGCGCCCTCTGAGCGGTCCACGGCGGAAGGTAAGGTTAGTCAGTCGCCAGTCACCCGAAAGGACGCTGTATATTTCGCGCGCGCGTTCCCACGTTCGCGTTCGAGCATTGATTTCGTTCAAGTAATAAACCGTTATAAACCGAACGGAGTATGATTATTTTCAGTGTTCAAGTGGAAAGACACACGCGCCGTTCGTCGGTTAAACCGCGATACTACCGAGTAATTCGCGCGAGTTCGAAGGCGAGCGACATTGTATCGTGATATTAAATACAGTGTGATCATCGATATAAGAATCGCGTATTTATACTAACTGATTATATTTTATGAATTTTTACTCTTGAAATTTTTTTTCTCTATCAAATGTCGCAGTCATCTCTTTGACAAGTTGGATTTACTCTCTCGTGTGTAAAGCGGCCTTTCCCGAAGCTAGTGTTCGATAGTGTGTGAACTTGTGTGCGAAGGGTTAATGTTATAAGAGTCGTGTGAAAAGAAAAAAAGATATCAAGTGCGTTTGTATACCGTGAATTTTTAATTGATCGTTTCGTGGAACGAGAGAGGAGAAGAGAGGCTGTGCCCGCGAGCCTGGATCCTCCTCCCCCTTTCCTCTCCCGGTAATTTCTTGTTCTCGGAAAATGGAGTGAACATTCGCGCATCGGGCCTCTTCGTGGAAATATGAGGATTACGTTTCACTGCTGCGATCGTTCGTGGGCATCGATTACAAGCGAAAATGAATCTCACGCGCGTGCTTCTTCTGCTACTGTTCGTCGCCGGCTCGAGGTGCGTTTGCGAAAAGAATGGAAAAATTTTATTTTCCGATTTAAAATTTTTCTACCTTATCCTCGCATGCGTGAAGCGAAAAAAAAAAAAAATACTGTTTTGTAATTTTTACCGATGAATCGTTTGATAAATTTAAGTTAAGCATAATAAGCTGAGTTTTATCACTGTTTTAAGAGGGATTTTAAAAATGAAGGATGAAATATATATATATATATATATATATATATATATATATATAGCAAATAGGCGGCAGCACTGTAAATAAAGTGCTAGAGACAAGGATAGTCTTATAAAATAATATTTAATAAACGGGAAATATATGTATATTGATATTTATATGAACGAGTATTTTACGTGACGTGTAAATGTCACATTGGAATGATGTCTATGAATCATGAAAGAATTTTCCGAAAGGATAGCAACTTTTAAAATAAGAGTATTATATGCCAAGTTTTTTAAATAAAAATTTCTCACGGAAAAAAGGAAAAAGATGCTTGACGATCTTTAATTTATTTAAAGAAATATTTTTATATGCCATTACATGTTTGAAAAGATTTGCTTTGTTTGAAATAATTATTGATCGAAACGGGTGGCACGATTACTGGACAGTGTCATATTCTTTCGATTATTGTCATCGATATCAACGCGAAATCGATGGAATTGTTTTATGTTTTCGCTGTTGGATCATCTTACAGATTTCTCGTGTCACATGGAAAATCGATAATGCACACATATCGTGTTGATTATTCACGCATTAAAATTGATAAGGGGGGGGGGGAAACTATAGTTATTTATTTACAGGAATTTCTAATTTAAATTATAAAGTATCTAAAGTTACATTTTTTTTTTTTTTTTTTTTTAGATTATCATATTTAGCCTTGTTTACATATTTTCAACTTTGTATTCTCTCTTATCTCGCAGATGCATGTGCTCGAGCGGGTACACCGGACAAAATTGCGAGAGCGACTACATTCCCTGCGATCCGTCACCATGTGAAAACGGAGGCTCGTGTCATCAGCTGGGCGAGCTCGGCTACGCGTGTCACTGTCCCGAAGGTGAGTAAAGTTTTTTTCTTTCTACTTCCTATCGCGCCTTAAAATCTCTCATCGTACAATCCCAATTCCAGTGAAAGATGAAACTTTTTCGTATCAACGCGTACGATCTCCTCGCGTATATATTTCGCTCCTCTTCTTCCCGAACTCCCTGTCATTCGCGTGTCACGTGTATGTGATGCCATTTGTCACAAGATTAAGGAAAATGAATGGTAGAATCTACGGAGATTTTCATTATATTGTCGAGTTTTAAAAATTATGTGGAATTAATTACATGTCGCGGAGAAATATAATTTGACGTCTGAGAGAGAGAGAGAGAGAGAGAGAGAGGATCTCTTCTTCCCCCTTCTTCGTCTCCTGTTTCCGGAGCGCGGGATAAATAATGACTTTCGTTCTGTCATATCGAGAATCTCGAAATTTCGCGATTTCCGTGAAAACCGTTTCGTAAACTTTTCTCACGAAGCGAGGAGAGGTTGATCCTCGCGAATCGTTTGTTCGTGTGACATTTGGGTGGCGGGGGTAGGTGGGAGGAGGGGAGGGGGCAAAAGTCTTCGCCGATTGGTTAATTACAGATGCGTCTCGATAAATCGCCGCGGGATTTTCGAAGTTTGTCGGAGACTGTCACACGTTCCACTCTGTTTGCTCCAAAAATACGAGAGAATAACCATGAGAGAGAGAGAGAGAGAGAAGAAAGTCTCTCGCACGGCAGAGCAATGATTACTCGGTGCAACAGGTACAATCTCGGCCAGGGGTGTCCGGCCATTTACGTATACGTGTGTATACGCGGTGGATGGTTAATGTAAAGCCTAGGGTCAGCCTAGCGTGGCCTTCTCGCTCCCCGGATCACAATGCGTGGTCCTCTTTTTCCCAGGCGGACCACGACCATGGCGACCCCACCTTCTACTTGGTCTTGCTCCTTTATTTCCCCTCTTCTCCCCCATCTCTCTTCCGTCCACCTTGTGCTGGCGCACCTTCTCCCGTTAAAGAAACGCGAGCGAATTCTACCCTCTCGCAGGTGGATTCTTCGTTACTGATCGTTACACGCTTCCTGATATTATAAAAAGACGTCGTATATACGTACATATATACGCGATGTTACATTGTAGAATATATAATACGTGTAATTTTTTAAATTGCGTACATTTTTGTTTTATTTTTTATAACTATGTATACGGATTGGTAGGTTGAATTTTTTTATTTATTTAGACACGCAAATATTCTCAATGTCTTAATCACATTCGTAAATTGCTTTTTTCTATACACGTACATTTTTAATACGATTTAATATTTTATAAATAAATACTTAATAAGGCTTTAAAAATATTATAAAGCATAATTCATTTTTTAAATTACAGTTTTAACAAATCAATGTCATTTGATTTTAAAGGCATCGATATTATATTAAATTCCCAGGATGCTAAATCTTGTTTCGTTTAATCGAACCTTTTTCGGGTTAACGGGCACCTATAAATTCGCGGGCATTCTTGGGGATAAGATAGTGGGGGAGGCAAGAAATTGAACGTTGAATGTTCGGTATGTATTTGTGTAACTTTGCTCACGCGTGTCGCCGCCGTGTATTTTACCTTACATTAAATACAAAGTGCCGCTTTGTGCCTGCCATTTGTCTCGGCAGGCATTCGAGAAGCCCTCGTCCGAGGCCTCCATCATCTGAAGAGACTTGCCTGTATAACTACACGCACCGTGGCTCTTATTTCGATCATCCTTTCCCTTGGCCTCTTCTCCGTTTTATACCTCGAACGACGTTGGCGCGAACGGGGCCGCCCGTCATTATCGCCTTTTCCGCTCAAGGCGATCGACATCTTCCGCGGAAGGCACACTTGCTCTTCCCGCTCCCGTGACACTCCAATAAGTCCGCGCCGGGATCGAAACTCGAAGAAGGCGTGCCCCCCCCCCCCCCCTCCAGTCATAGTGTTGGCGGTGAGATGGTTGTTGTCGATCGTAACTATTCTACCTACCGCGAGGAGTCGCTGAACTTCCTCGATCGGTGCTCGAGAAGTCTCCTCTAGCCTCTCGTCCCGGTATATTACCGTCGTTAAGATCCCGTTTTCTTCATTTTTCTCTACTCGCCAGTTCCTACTTTCCATTCCTCTCAGCGTATCGATCCTGCTTGTAACAGTTACGCCTGATTAATTACCAGCATAAATGCTTAGTAAACATTTTGGATTTTAACATGATATTTATTTTTTTAACATAGTATTTATTCGTCTACAAACTAGATTGGCAAATTTTTTTTAATTGAAAAAATATTTATTAAATATTTTCTAGTGTTTATAAGAGATCGAGTTGGGAAAAAAAAAAAAAAAAAAAATTTACTCCTCAAATTTAATACCTATTTTATGATTTGTTAGATTCTTTAGATATTTATTAGATTTTTGATATAAGGCTTGTACGCTTACACGTCGCTATTATAATTTATTTTTATTCCGATTAAATAAAAATTATTTTTTATCTAAGAAGAAAGAGAGAGAAATAGATGAAAAAGAAATATAAATTTTAAGGAATGCAAGATATTATACAGATTGAATGCATTTATATAATCGTACGTTCTGTCATTTTATTGGTTTACTTGAAGAGAATAATAAGATGCCATATAATTTCCATCGAAATGAAATTCGACAGTATCGCGAGCTTCTCGTTCGAAATGATTTGCTCGCGTAACAAGTTATAATGGTTCAATTTCCAGCATCCCGCTCTTTTAACTCTCATCGTTTGACCTGCCTGTTGCCACTTCGTGCCGAGCACGAGCCACCACCCTCTTCACGCTCCATTTTACGTCGCGTGCGATTATAGCGACTCGTTTCTAAGGATCTAATCCCTGACTAGCAAAGGATTTTCCTCGCGTCGAGCGATCCGATCACGCCTTCTCCATTGGATTCCACTAATTAGAAACTGCTCTAGCGAACAGTCGGTTAAACGATTAACTAGAAAATTGATTGGTCGAGAGAGAAGGGAAAACGATGCAAACGGAGAAAGAAAGACGGGATGAGAAGCTGGGTGAAAGAAAGAGAGAGAGAGTGATACCTCGGCTCGCTCTTGCAATACTCGTTTTCTAACTGCCATTTTTTCTTCATATCGTTCCGATTCCATCATTACACTCATGCACACATACAGAGATACAGAGTGTACGAATTGGAGATGAGAGGAAGGGAGCGAAGAGGAGTCTTGCCGTTTGATCGATCGCGACGATTGTACCTGCTCGGTAAAGTTCTTGCGGAGGAATTAAATCGTCGATTTTATCTACGTCGCGCGACGATGCGGCAAGAAACTCGAATTTATTGTTGAAGTTGTACGTACTTTGTACCGGCGACGCCGACCGGAGGATTGAATAGTCTCGTGAGAGTTTCCATCGATGCTCTCACACCCCGATTAATTTGTTGATCCACTTCTTATAGCTCGCGACCGCGATTATATTCGATGACTCCATCATTTTCTGCCCTTCAAGTATTTCTTGTATATTCTCATTGTTACGTTTATATTCTTATGTTTACATTTTATTTTGCTTTAAGCCCGAATCACACTAGCGGCTCGCGGCCGCGACTGCGATTGCGTCTGCGATTGCGATTTGCTATGTTTCAATCACACTTGCAATTGGTGATTACGGCTACCACTCGGTATTTTCTCTGAAGAATATAGTGTAATAAGTAATGAAATATTAGAGGAATCTGATGATAGTGAACTGAAAAATAGTTAATATGGATGCAAACCTACAACGATTAAGAAATACACGTATAAAGAAGAGAAAAAAATTGTGTGCATTTTTGGCAAAGCAACACGTGGCCATACGGCATCCTGTGATTGGCTGCGACTCGAAAAACGGACGAGAGTCCAAACGGCAATCGCCAATCGCCATCGTTGATCGCTGCTTTCTGATTGGCTGAGGCAGAATCGCAATTGCAGACGCGGTCGCGGCCGCGAGCCGCTAGTGTGATTCGGGCTTTAGACGGAGTAAAGCAAATTTATATTTTCATATTTTTTATATATTGACTGTTTCATTTCGTCCAACAATAAGTTGAATAGCGTACTCATAATACAAATTAATCTTCCTATTTTATCACGGTAAATTTTTATGATTATGTAAACAAAAATATTTAAAGCATGACTTATTAATTAATATTATTGATATTACCCCAAACAGTACAAGGATGTCCTTAGGACGTCCAAAGGGTATCCAGGACATACATGCAGGATATTCTCAGGATATCCCATTTTAATCCTCGGATCTCCTCTGGATGTCCTGAGGAAGAGTAAATGATAGCCGTATACTAACCTCTGGAGAATTCAAGTCCTGTGGAACATCCTAAGGACTTTTATAAGATATGTTAGGGCTATTTTTCGTATGTTTCAAGGAGCAAATTTTAAAATTTAAATTAAAATTATGTTTTGTTATTTACTGCCAATACTAAAAATCTAATATTAAAAATAGTTTATGTTCTTTAATATTTGAGGCTTTCATGCTGTACATGAATATTTTAGGATTGGCTTCCGGATTTGAGTCGTGTAATATTTTTTAAACAATCCAATATCTGAATTCCTTATGTTGGGATTACATCAGAAATTGAACTGATAGAAAATAATTACATTTGTAATTTCCTGTCAGTTGCTCTTTGCAAGCTTTTATATAATTCTCATGACCAAATCTCAAATACGAGTTCGCGCGTCGCATAGCGGTGAACAAATAATAATGTTGGATATATGAAAATGTGCGCATCAAATTCAATTATTAATATTGAACGAAATTAATATTAACAATTAATTGCACATGTATATGTCCTCTGGAAATCCAAAAGACATCCAATATAATAGACAGGGCAGATATATCCTACAGACATCCAGATGTTATCCATTGGACATTTATAGGACATTAATACTCATTGTAATACTTAAGATTTCTAAATTATATTAAATAGCCGACACAACTAAAAATAATTATGTATGCATATTAAATTTTTATAAATATATTTATAATAATATCTTAAAACATCCTACAAATGTCCTGAACCGTCCTGGACATATTCAGGATGATCCTGAAGATGTTTTGTGCTGTCTGGGACATTATTAATATACATTATTAATATTATTATACAATATTATGTAATACAAAAAATATGTTATATAAGATTAATATACATTATTAATATTATTATAGTAATATACATTATTAATATTATTATACAATATTATGTAATACAAAAAATATGTTATATAAGATTAGAATTATATTATATTATAGAAGACAAAAAAACTAAAATCTCTTATTAAAACATGAAATACATGCAATGTAATGTTTTTTTAACACACTTAATAACTATGTTGAAACAATTCTGTACGACAAATAAAAAGATATTTGATTATCTTCAGTTAATGACCTTGACATGAAAGGCTGTTCAAGCTCATATACTGTTGACATGAAAAATGTATACGAGCTTTCTTATCAATTAAAAGCTAGCATTTTACTTTTATTGAACGGCTACTATCCCATTTCTCTTAGCAGTTGCAACGAAGCCAATACAAGCTGCTGCTTAATTAAAATCAAACGGGTCCTGCTTGTACGCACGATCGAATCCATCTATTTTCTATTCGATCTATTTTACCGCGAACGATGTCGGAAGATTGAGTACATTTGCTCGCTCATCATGTTATCCGTGTAATTTCTGTAACTGGTTTACAGCAAGCACATATATACATACACATGCAAGTCAAAAGGACAGACGATACGTTAAAGTTATAGTATTCTTTATAAAATTACATTCGCGTGATCATTTTATGGATTCCTCATATGATCTTTTATCATGTGAAATTTTTACATATCGGTTGCGAATTGAATAGTAGAAAAAATAATATAAAAAAGAAATAAATTATTTCTTATTCCTCCAAAGAGAAATATGATTTCTCTCGTCATTTGTTTAACATAAATTACTTATCACTGCATAAATCGCGTAAGCGTAAAATATTAAAGTATTGTCTCTCACATGTGGTTGAGCAAGAGAGAGAGAGAGAGAGAGAGAGAGAGAGAGAGAGAGAGAGAGAGAGAGAGAGAGAGAGAGAGAGAGAGAGAGACACGAAATGGATGAATGGGTTATCCATTCCCGGCTGATTTATACCATTGCTCGAACACACGTAAAATGCGTAGCACGACGAACGAGGGACTGTGGCGAAGTGACTGGCAAGGCAGAGCTTGCAAAGTAAAGTGCGCGTTAGTTTCGCTGTTTTTGCCGTTTCTCCTGGGGAATTGTTGCGGAGAATTTATACGATAAGAAATGTGTCGAGGATTAAGGGCAATGGAAGGGAAAGAAAAAAAATACATACAGAAATCGAAGTGAAGATACTTCTTTCGATTTCATTTTACAACCATGTGCGTTTAAAGAGCTAAAAATTTTTTTTTATAATTTATTATTATATTTTATTATTATTATTTTATTATTATTATATTTTATTATATTATTATTATTATTATTATTAATTTATTACTATTTTATTAATTTATTTTATGTGTTCTAATTTATTTTAATACTCTAATATCTAATATATATTTTAAGATATATATTTTTTTAGAGAAAATATGTTTCATAAAATATGCATTAAATTTTGGAAAATTAATTTTTTGTTGATTTTTTTATATCGTTTTCTTATAAACACTAGAAAATATTTAATAAATATTTCTCTTTAAAATAAATTTTAGCAACTTATTTAGACGAATTCTAACAAATTATATTATAATATATATATATATATATATTTTTTTTTTTTCAGATTTTAATTTTAGCTTTTAATTTAATCAAAATATTGATATTGACATTTGAAATGTCAGAAGACACGATATCTTCTAATTAAATTCTCTGCATTATTTGTTTAATAGAGAAACGCTGTATATTCGCCGAAAAAGCGGTACTTTTATGCCATGGGTACACCCGGAAACACGCGAATAATCGGCCGTGAGTTTTCCGTCACGCGTCGCGATCGATTCGCTGATAATTATTACAACAGCGCGCGATAACTCGCGCCTCGTTCCCACGTGTCGTGTTTTATCTACCATTCCTACAACGGTACACGAATTTTAACGCCGAGGTACGTACGTACCTCTCTCTCTCTCTCTCTTTCTGTTCTTGCCACCCACACTTGGTCCGTAGAAATGTCGTTTAGATACCTTCAAAGACGATTGAAATCCATACACTCGCGACTCACGACTCCGAAAAGAGAGGGAAGATTTATCGACTTCTCTGTTACATTGTTCTTTATTAGTCGAGCAGGGCTTAACACTTAATTAAATCTCCTCCATGGATCCGCCATTCACGGGATGTTCGCGTGTTTCTCAATGCGTTTCGGCGGCGACTTTTGTGAGAGAGCGTTATTAATATCTCTCCGTGTGTTCTCTTCTAATCCGACAAAAACCGCGTTCTCTTTCTCTCTACGTTGCGTAATTAATAGCCGCGAACCCTCGAGCACAAAGCAGGCGCGTACGACGACATCTAACAAGTGTCCTCGCGATGTACGTCTTCGTGTGCCTCCATTCTCGTGCATTGTCCACGGGTCTATTTCATCGCGCAATCCGGCGTGTCCGTCGCTTTATTCACTCGCTCATCTCGCTCTTCCGGATCTTCAACCTGACATCCTCCGTACGTGATTTAGATATGTAGCAACTCTCGGCGCGCGAAGCTAAGCAAGGTGACGTCGTAATTAGCTTTTTCCATCACGGATAGTCTCCTTCTCGACCGCTAAATCGACGAAAAATACGATAATTATATGCGGCGATAATTACATGAAATTTTATATTAAATTTATTTCTATTTGTCATATGAGACACGTGCTGCGTCGCTTTTTAATTTAATTCTTTTTGCCATTGTATTTCGATTAAAACTATTATAAATCTGAATAATTTTTATCAATTGTCTACTTTGTTTACGTAACAATATTATTGACAAAATTAATTACAAATTAAATAATTATATCAATATATCGAAATCCAAGATTATTTTCTTTGCGTAATAATATATGCAATAAGTTATATGTATAATTAATTAATATTTTTTTTAACTTGAATTTCGATGCGATATAAAAAAATAACAACGCTCGTTAATCTCGAAACAAATTAGTCTTTTAAACAAAAGAAGGGGGAGCTTCCGAGAGACGTGGTGGCACCCATCTCGAACTGGACGTGGTTGGCTCAAAATTCCTCGCGACAGTGACAGATACCGGTCGTTCTTGCGTTCATGGCTGCTTGTAGCCATAGGGATATAAGTATACCGTTGCCTTTCATTCTCATAAGCTCTGGAAAAGGGACGCGATAAATGAGTCCGAACCGCCGCTCTAGACGAGACGTGATTCCCAGTTGAAACTACTGTTTCTCTCTCTTTCTCTTTCTGTATCACACATTTGGGTGAATTTGCTTTGAATTTAGGATCATAAAACTTATGCTGACATGAGTAAACCAAACGCGAAATTTTCGTGCTAATAATAATGAAACACAGCGATTTCTTGCTGCCTGGAAATATTTTCTTATTGAGATAAAGGCGCATTTACATGAGCGCAAAATTAAAAAAAAAAAACGCGTGTTACATCAACATACTCATACATTTTACCTTTCATATGTGCGAAGGGATATTGTTCGAAACTGTTGCGAGTTTTCGCGCGGATATTTATCCGCCATTATGTTACGGGCATATATGAGATATGAGCAGTCGTAACAAGCTAACAAAATGTATATTATCGGTCCGGCATTCCTTGCATCGCAACTCGTTTCTTCCACTTAGTTACTTTCCCACGATTTGGTCAAATCGCACAGATGTGCCATGTGGAACCCCTTTGGATTTTGTTATTCGCTCATTGGGGTCTCGATATTGTCGCGAGATACCGTACGAATCTCTAGGGAATTGGTCCGAAAATCAGAACGAATACTACAGAATGTATTATAACCCTCTGTGAGACTACTTGTGAAATATAAGATGCATTTGTGTTAAATGTAAAGTGTAACAAAAACTAAATATTAGAAAATCAGATATAATGTGTCAAATATTAATCTGTCAAAACCAAATATTAATATGTCAAATATTAATCTGTCAAATGTACATTATCTTAGTATACTATTTAATATATCTTGATATATATATATATATATACATATATATATATATATATATATATATATATATATATATATATATATATATATATTACGACAGTTGACCAAATAACTGTGCAACGCTCGTACCGTTTCATATCTGTATCACACATGACATAAGAACGCACGTGCGCTGGAATTTTGCTTTCTTTAAAGACTGGAATGAAGAACAGTTCTAGCTTGGACTCTTGGCAAAAGCGAATATTATTCTCTACTATTATGCCTCTAAAGATATTATTTTATAAAAAATATTTTTAAGATAAAAAAGAAAATATGTATATAATTTTATTTAGCTTGAGATTATTTTTCGAGATAATAACACATATACACGTACACGCAACTCTTGCACGTAACCATAAAGTAGAATAATTCATTGAACCTTACACGCGGAGATGGATGGGACGAGGTATTTTCGTCTCGTAGGCAACTCTTACTTATCCATATGAGAGGAAGGGCTGTGTGTCTTTTGTCTGCATCTCCGGTGGGAACGATAAATCCACACCACGTGGTGTAAACCGAGCTGGAGAAGCTGCCACTGGAAGTAACCGGAATCGGGCGTCGGTATTCGCCATTTTGCGCTGGATATAAATCTGGATTAAATTAAAACGTTCGTTGAATCGCAATATCGATCGTCATGGTTTTTGCGAGTTGTATTTGCATGCGTATCGAAAAAAAGTTTTATGACAGTTAATATATTTTCGATAATATAAAAACAAGATGCGAGAACTTCACGTACGTATTATTCAGACGCTTGCTTGACAATTTATTCCTTTTTAAAAGCGACTCGATTCTATCAAGACATACTTCTTTTTTTTTCAATATTCGTGGCTTGTCTTCCCCTAAAAAAAAATTTTGATTAATTAAACTCTATCCCCTTTTAATTCTTTTCAATTCTCTGCACGTTAACCGATTGAATTTGTTCTCGAATTCGTGTTGCATTTGGTCGACAAAGCAGATGCGCGAGATTCCCGTTCGGAACAATGGGGTCCGGATCGATGATTCGACGGGAGAAAACGATCTCCATAGAAAAGGTGGCCGCACCCCGTAGAAGGCGACCGCGTTGCGTTCGCTCTTGGCGGGCCCCACTGGACCCTATCGAGTCCCGAGACCGCGAAGAATCATCGAGTCGCTCGTAAAACCACCAGTACCTTATTCCTCCTCTTATATTCCTCTCTTTCTATCTCTTTTCTTCTTCTCTTTTTTCATAGGTCCTTATATTTCTTCTTCTATTCGATACCATCTACGAACTCTCTCGCGGCAACCCTCTCTCGCACGTACTCTTCATATTTTACCATTACCATATCAGGTTCTTCTCGATTCTCCCGTCCTCGCCGCACGCCTCTCTCTCTCTCTCTCTATATATATATGTATATTCGGTCCCTTATTAAATATACCTACCTTACGTGGATTACATACACGCGCATCTGATCATCACGTGGATCGATCGAATCGTTCCTGCGGGATCGTAGCTTTCCTTACGACTTTGTACAATTATCTTCGTAGTATTCTATTTTCTACAGTCTATTATATTTTTAAATTAAAAGATATCTGTATATTCTATTCGAGACGTGTATTTTTATTGTTTGTAAATAATTACTCTCCTTCTGGGATGGCATGATACAATTTGATATACAGAATTGATTTTACGAATGCTCTTTGACGGACTTGGTGGTAGTTCGGTGACATCATAAACGGAAGAGGAACCAGTTTTACGAGTGTACGCACAACCGTTTTTAATTAAATCTGATGCGGTATGATTCAAGATCGTAATGTAGATGAAACAAGTAGAGATCTGCTCAGGTCGATTGCCATTCGTAAAGCAGGTTCTAGTTGGGCTCTTCTCTCCTTGCGCTTTCCAGTTATATAAAGAGGCATCATTTGTCTTTCTGATTTCATCTCTTGAGCTTTCATTTCTTTACAGATATCTTCGTTACTATTATATTCCTCAAAGGAATCAATCTAATAACCGTGAAATTTTTTGATATGTGAAATGTAATATAAGAAGACAGTATCAATCGAATAATTTAATGAAAAAAATTAACGCGCGTTCATTTCGCGCATAATAAAATCTGCAATTTTTATATTTACTCTTTCTATTAATCTATTATATTGTATATTTTTTTGTTGATCCATAATTTCTTAATTGAAGCTGCACGTATTTTTTTTTCGTTTTGTTTTACGATGATACATACATATCGTCAATGTGTTGTAAGATTTAATGACCTTTTTTATATTTCTCTTGATTGATTTTTAATCCATTCTTACATTTTCTTTTTTTGATAATATTTTAGCTCTTTATTAAATGCACTTTTTAATTAAAAGGTCTTTTAAATTTTAGTATATAAGTATATGTATTAGTTTCGATATTTTAGCATTTTAAGTACTCTGCGTTGATACCACTGCTT
>NW_027223544.1:0-2500 GCF_030449975.1 Polyergus mexicanus
AAGCAGTGGTATCAACGCAGAGTACTACCGGGGACGGCGCAAAGTCCGTAACCTCCGAGTACCGTGGCGCGCGCTTGCGACGGCCTCGACGCACCGTAAATAGTGCGGCCTGATACCTTGCGCGTACCGCCGAGCAGCCCGGCCGGGCGACCGGGGGTTTGTCGCGTGCCGTTTTACCGGCGACGCGACAAGTCACCGCACCCGGACCGTAGACCGGACACCCAGCGGGTCGCGACGTTCTACTTGGGGAGAAGTGCACGACGACGAGCGCCGGACATCGACGCACGGTAGCGTGCCCGCGCGAGAGCCGCGAGGACTCCGCGGGACATCGCCCCACCCGACGCGAAGCCAGCGCCGCTGACGATGAATCTCCCCGTTCGATCTTTTGGGTTTCTTAGGTTTACCCCTGAACGGTTTCACGTACTCTTGAACTCTCTCTTCAAAGTTCTTTTCAACTTTCCCTCACGGTACTTGTTCGCTATCGGTCTCGTCGGTCGTATTTAGCCTTAGATGGAGTTTACCACCCCGACTTAGAGCTGCACTCTCAAGCAACCCGACTCTAAGGAGAGATCCTCCCGAGACGCGCACCGGTCGCTACGGGCCCTGGCACCCTCTACGGGTAAGTGGCCCCATTCAAGATGGACTTGGACGCGACGCGACACCTCGGGATAAGCGGATCCTCCCAAACACCACATTTCCCTGCGGCGGAACCGCGGGGATTCGGTGCTTGGGCTCTTTCCTGTTCGCATCGCCGCTACTAAGGAAATCCTAGTTAGTTTCTTTTCCTCCGCTTAATAATATGCCTTAAATTCAGCGGGTAATCTCGCCTGCTCTGAGGTCGTCAAAGAGTTTAGTTTTCGATAACCGTGGCCGCGCCGCCTCCTCCGCCGGCTCTTTTCTCACTTAGAGAGCGAGCGTCGGGAGAGCGGCAGCGCCGGCACAGCGGCTTCGCATTGTACTCGGAGGAGTGGCGAGGAGACGTGTTGTTTGTGACAACGATTCTTCCACGCGCGGCTCGCAGCCGCTAATAGGAGGAAATGTAAGCCGATCGATCTCGTTCGAGTTGTCTTGCTTGCAACAACGAATAAGATCGGCGCGGATCGCGTCATCTTCGATCGCCGGGGACGCAGAGTACTTACATTGCGAGCGAGTGTGCGCGTACACGTACATCTCTATCACCCACATCCTTCAAATTTTCTCTCCGCATATCGTGTGTTATGCACGGATATGGGATACGACGGGGCGAATCGGATTCGACGAGTACACGACGACGCGTGCCGGTCCCCTATATTCGTTTTCGAGAATTTCGTGGACTCGGACAAGCGGTCGGCTCGCGATTCACCCGCGTTAAGGAGGGCTCTCTCGCTCTTTTCTCTCCGCGTACCGCCGGGCGACGACGCGCCGCGGTTCTCTCCTACCGTTTGCGCGGAAGGTGGCGCGCACCAAGACTCGCGCGTAAGAGGCGCGAGCGCGCGCTGGCGCACCGGGAGACCGCGAGAGGGATAACGCAACGTGTGTGCGCGTGTCTTCTACTCCCTCTCTCCTTCGACAGTTTCCGGGCGCGCGCGCGCAGGCTCCCTATCTTTACTTACTGCGTGTGTGCGTACGCTGCTCTCACTCTTCCTTTTCCTCGGTGTTATTTCAGACGACGCCAAGGGGCCGCCTCTCGGGACGGCTCGTCTCGGGCGAACGTCCAACTATCGCTCGTACACCGTTTGCGCGAACGGGCACGGTGGCCCGGCGCGCAAAGGCGCAAGCAGTTTCGAGGTACTAAAACGACCCTCAGCCAGGCGTGGTCCGGGAATTGTATCCGTGGACCGCAATGTGCGTTCGAAATGTCGATGTTCATGTGTCCTGCAGTTCACAAGTTGACGCGCAATTAGCTGCGTTCTTCATCGACCCACGAGCCAAGTGATCCACCGTTCAGGGTAATCGTTTTGCAATTCTTGCGTTCAACGAACGCTTCGTTCATCCATCTTAGTCTCCTCTCCGAAGAGAGAGAGATAAAATCGTTGGCCCTTCGATCAGCCTGGCCGCGCGCGTCCGAGCACGCGCGCGGACCGCCGCCACCGCTGGGGAGGCTACGGCACAAAAGTTGTTTCGCGATCGGAGCGTCTCTTCCCCGTACATATAATATAATAATATATATATTTGGAAGAGCCGGGGCGGAATGTTCTTTGAAGAAACCGTCGGACTTGATCGGGTGTGATCCGTCCTCTCGCCCGTTCGTCCGATAGCCGCGCGCTCGCGTACAAACACGCTGACCGCTGCCCCGGTGCGGGGAGGGGCGCGTTCACGAGCGTTGCGGACGCACGGACGGGCGTAGGTTACCACCGGTACGCGCTAACGCCGGATCGTAACTCTGCGCTTGGCAAGAGCGCGATCGGGAAAGCGTCTTCTGCTCCGAATCGCATTCATGTAATTTCGCAATTTGCGCAACGAGCCTCAACGGGTCGCGCGCGACGCGACGCGACGCCGGTTGCGGCTACGAAGCTTAAGG
>NW_027223544.1:17500-19406 GCF_030449975.1 Polyergus mexicanus
GTTTGCGGGCGGTACCTCCGGTTTACGGAAAGTCGAAAATCGTCAAAGTCCCGTCGCGGGCGGTACCTCCGGAATACGAAAAGTCGAAAAACGTCAAAGTCCCGTCGCGGGCGGTACCTCCGGCGCACGGACTGTCGACCACGCACCGACCCGTTTGCGGGCGGTACCTCCGGTTTACGGAAAGTCGAAAATCGTCAAAGTCCCGTCGCGGGCGGTACCTCCGGAATACGAAAAGTCGAAAAACGTCAAAGTCCCGTCGCGGGCGGTACCTCCGGCGCACGGACTGTCGACCACGCACCGACCCGTTTGCGGGCGGTACCTCCGGTTTACGGAAAGTCGAAAATCGTCAAAGTCCCGTCGCGGGCGGTACCTCCGGAATACGGAAAGTCGAAAAACGTCAAAGTCCCGTCGCGGGCGGTACCTCCGGCGCACGGACTGTCGACCACGCACCGATCCGTTTGCGGGCGGTACCTCCGGTTTACGGAAAGTCGAAAATCGTCAAAGTCCCGTCGCTGGCGGTATCTCCGGCGCACGGACTGTCGACCACGCACCGACCCGTTTGCGGGCGGTACCTCCGGTTTACGGAAAGTCGAAAATCGTCAAAGTCTCGTCGCTGGCGGTACCTCCGGCGCACGGACTGTCGACCACGCACCGACCCGTTTGCGGGCGGTACCTCCGGTTTACGGAAAGTCGAAAATCGTCAAAGTCCCGTCGCGGGCGGTACCTCCGGAATACGAAAAGTCGAAAAACGTCAAAGTCCCGTCGCGGGCGGTACCTCCGGCGCACGGACTGTCGACCACGCACCGACCCGTTTGCGGGCGGTACCTCCGGTTTACGGAAAGTCGAAAATCGTCAAAGTCCCGTCGCTGGCGGTATCTCCGGCGCACGGACTGTCGACCACGCACCGACCCGTTTGCGGGCGGTACCTCCGGTTTACGGAAAGTCGAAAATCGTCAAAGTCTCGTCGCTGGCGGTACCTCCGGCGCACGGACTGTCGACCACGCACCGATCCGTTTGCGGGCGGTACCTCCGGTTTACGGAAAGTCGAAAATCGTCAAAGTCCCGTCGCTGGCGGTATCTCCGGCGCACGGACTGTCGACCACGCACCGACCCGTTTGCGGGCGGTACCTCCGGTTTACGGAAAGTCGAAAATCGTCAAAGTCTCGTCGTTGGCGGTACCTCCGGCGCACGGACTGTCGACCACGCACCGATCCGTTTGCGGGCGGTACCTCCGGTGTACGGAAAGTCGAAAAGCGACGGTCTCGTCGCGGCGTGTTGCTTTCGGCCGTAGGAGCGGGCGAGAGCCTATGTCCCTCGCGGCGTGTTGCTTTCGGCCGTAGGAGCGAACGAGAGTCTATGTCCCTCGCGGCGTGTTGCTTTCGGCCGTAGGAGCGAACGAGAGTCTATGTCCCTCGCGGCGTGTTGCTTTCGGCCGTAGGAGCGAACGAGAGTCTATGTCCCTCGCGGCGTGTTGCTTTCGGCCGTAGGAGCGGGCGAGAGCCTATGTCCCTCGCGGCGTGTTGCTTTCGGCCGTAGGAGCGGGCGAGAGCCTATGTCCCTCGCGGCGTGTTGCTTTCGGCCGTAGGAGCGAACGAGAGTCTATGTCCCTCGCGGCGTGTTGCTTTCGGCCGTAGGAGCGGGCGAGAGCCTATGTCCCTCGCGGCGTGTTGCTTTCGGCCGTAGGAGCGAACGAGAGTCTATGTCCCTCGCGGCGTGTTGCTTTCGGCCGTAGGAGCGAACGAGAGTCTATGTCCCTCGCGGCGTGTTGCTTTCGGCCGTAGGAGCGGGCGAGAGCCTATGTCCCTCGCGGCGTGTTGCTTTCGGCCGTAGGAACGGGCGAGAGCCTATGTCCCTCGCCGCGTGTTGCTTTCGGCCGTAGGAGTACTCTGCGTTGATACCACTGCTT
>NW_027223545.1:0-19255 GCF_030449975.1 Polyergus mexicanus
AAGAAATGGAGGATGGTCATCGATTTCCGAAGACTGAACGAGAAGACAGTCGGAGACGCGTATCCACTGCCTAATATTTCGGAGATATTAGACCAGTTGGGTAGCGCACAATACTTCTCTATTTTCAATCTCGCCCAAGGATTTCATCAAATACCTATGGCCCATGAAGATCAGGAAAAGACAGCATTTTCTACACCATATGGCCACTACGAATATCAACGAATGCCATTCGGATTGAAGAACGCACCAGCGACATTCCAACGTCTAATGGATAATGTATTAACGGGCCTGCAAGGAAATAAACTCTTTGTTTATTTAGACGACATTGTCGTGTATGCGAGATCCTTAGAAGAACACAAGATAAAAATTAAAGAATTGATGCGCCGGTTAGAAAAGGCGAATTTACAGTTGCAACAGGACAAGTGTCAGTTCCTGAGGCACGAAGTGGCTTATTTAGGTCACATAATTGGAAGTGACGGAGTGAAACCAGACCCGAATAAAATTAGTGCCGTCAAACATTTCCCAACCCGGAAAACTCATAAAAACATAAAACAATTTTTAGGACTGATAGGGTACAATCGCCGATTCATTAGAGATTTTTCAAAGATTGCGAAACCATTAACAGATTTGCTAAAGAAAGATAAACCTTTATATGGACGTCCTTACAGGAGGAAACATTTAAAATACTAATAAACAAATTATTAAAAGAACCTGTTTTACAATATCCAGATTTCACAAAACCATTTTTGTTAACCACTGATGCCAACGGAAACGCTATAGGAGGCGTACTGAGTCAAGAACAGGCAGGGAAAGACTTACCAATCTCATATATTTCCAGAACGCTGAATGAGGCAGAAGGAAGGTATTCAACAATAGAAAAAGAGTGTCTAGCCGTAGTATACTGCACCACACACTTCAGGCACTACCTGTATGGTAGAAAATTCACAATCCTTAGTTTGGCTATATTCAGTTAAGGATCCCAGCTCCCGATTGTGGAAATGGAGGTTAAAACTCTCAGAGTATGATTACGAAATACAATACAAAACCGGGAAAACTAACGTAGTAGCAGACGCACTCTCTAGAAACCCGCAACCTCCTGACGCTTCTCTACTTCCCTTAATGGAGTTTGACGATGATTCGAACGAATCCCTGATCTCGTATCAAACAGCGACGCAACAATTTAGACCGTCTATCACTTTTTCTCCCAATGATACTAACCCCACACTTATCCTTAACTCCCAGCGACAGATACTTACCGAAGACTTAACTGAAGATGCTTTACTAACTCTACCCGCAATAGCAAGAACGTCATCTCAACCTTTTTTCCCGAACACCGAGAGCTTAGACGAAAGTCCAGAAGGGCAAACACAAGAACTTTCCGATGGTGAATCAGAAACATCAGAAAAGGATTTACAGGATGGAAGCGAGCTCAATATATCAGTATCCCCCCAACCCCGCTCTTCAGACGAAGAAAATAGCTTCAAAATTAACGAAACGCGTGATTCGCTACTTTCTCGAAAGGATAATCATATCATTTTTACTACACTCGAAGGACATCCTTACGACAAGGGCGCGAAGGATTACTTAAGGTTAAAGTTATGATCTTGTAAGCTCGCTCCATAGATTACGATGTCATCTAAGTATACCAAGCATTTTATTCCTTGTATGCCTATCAGTATTGAATTCATTAGTTTTTGAAATGTGGTTGGCGCATTTTTTAATCCGAAGGGCATTCTATTGTATTCGTAATGCCCGTGAGGTGTGGAAAAAGCAGTTTTGCATTTGTCGCCTTCTTCCATCGGAATTTGGTGGTATCTGGATGCTAGATCCAGGGTTGTAAAGTACTTGGCGTTTCCAAGTTGATCTAATATATCCGTTATATTCGGTAGGGGAAATGAATCTCCTATAGTTAGATCATTTAGTTTTCTGAAATCTACGATTACTCGTAATTTCGGTTTTTCTGACGCGTTGGCTTTCTTGGGGACTACCAATAACGGTGCGTTCCATTGACTCGTGCTTGGTCGGATTATTTTATTTCTTAACATTTCTCGGACTTGTCGATTTACTTCCTCTTTATGCTTCTCCGGCAGGCGATAAAGCCGTACATTAACCGGTGAGCTATCTGCTTGCGTTGCAATCTTATGCGCGACGGAATCTGTGCATGTCAGTGGTTCTCCTTCGATATGCATCACGTCGCTAAAATCCTTGCAGATTTCCATTATGGTTTTCTTTTCTTCTTTATTTAAATGTTTTGTGGACTTGGTTAGAGGGCGTGCGAGTGAGTGGAAGCGTGCTGAATGCGTGCTTTAGTTTAAGCTAAAATTTATAAGTATAGGGAGTAAGAGAAATGTTTTTGTAAGGTAAGATAAAATAAGTGAATAGGAAGGAAGCAGGGTGAGAGAAGGCAGATGTAGGGGAACAATAGTTTGGTCGTAATAGGGTAAGAAAGGGAACGACAAAGGATTGAGGTTAGAATGTCGAAACTGCCAATGTATAAGAAGGAAGGTACGGCAAAAGCCGGTAAGGAAGGTATTTGCAAGAATGGAAACCCAGTGGAGGATGGTAAAGAAGGTACGGTAAAAAGAAAGGTAACGTTTGCACTAAGAAGGAGAAATTAAAAGTATACGAGAGAAGAGGACAGAAGGACAGCTGGAAGAAGAGGAAATGGGTAAAGCGGTTAGAAAGTTGAAAATGAAGAAGGCAGTAGAGGTGGATGGAATACCATTAGAAGCTTGGAAATTCGGAGGAGGTGCAGTGAAGATAGGGCTGGTGGAAATATTGAGGCAGATATGGAAAGAGGGATATATACCCAAGGACTGGAAAATGTCAATAATTGTCCCATTGTATAAGTGAGGTGACACTAATAAGGCTGGTAACTATAGAGGCATATCTTTGCTGTGCTCGACTTGTAAGATATATGCTGAGATTTTGAGGAACAGACTTGAAGACGAAACAGAGAGACTGAGTTTGCTACCGGAAAGCCAGGCAGGATTCAGAAGAGGAAGGTCTTATCTAGTGCAGAGAGTAATATCTTACGGAGTGTAAATATGAGGCTGGGAGGAGAAGAAGGAATTAGAAAGAGTGATGTTAGATTACATAAGATGGTTATCCAGGTTAGAATTCTGTACGCCAAGGTATTTAATGTCGAGAGAATTAGGTTTAAACAAATTAAGGATAGAGTGGGGCATAAGAGATAGAAGATATGAGGAAAAGATAAGAGGTATGGAAGAAAGTAGATGGATAAAAAAGTGTTGGATGGAAAAAGAAATAAATAAAGGGGGGGATATGTATAGTAGGGAGAGAGAAAATATTATAATAGAAATGGGTGGAGTATTGAAGCATTAGAAATTTTAGAGAGGAAGGAATTGATATAAGTGAGGAATCGAGAAATAGGGACAGGGAAGGCAGAGACAACTAGAGGATAATAAAATTAGGGAAACTAGATATAATAAGAAATAAAAAATACAAATACAAGGATTTGGAAATAAGGTTGGAAGGGCCAATGTATATAAGGGAAGGAAATGCGGATATAGGAAATTTGGGAGTGGTGCACTTGGATACAGTATAATTGGACACGGTGCAAATGGACACGTTACAAATGGACACGAGATTTTGCACACGGTTCAATTGGACACAGTGCATTTGGACACAGTAATTTTGGATACAGTAGCTTTTGGACACATAAGAAAATACGCATCGTTTACTTGGACACCGCTCACTTGGACACTGTTCATTTGGACACCGTTTGTTTGGACACAGAAAGATGCGCACCGTTCATTTGGACACCGTTCGTTTGGACACCGTTATTTGCCCACCGTTCGTTTGGACACCAAAATTTGATTTAAGTTATACGACGTAATCCACACCAAATTTTTGTTTTAAATAAGAAATAGGTTTGGGTTGTATCTTCCGGAAGTGGAGCCCCCCCGCAGGGGGGGCGGAACCCACTGTATCCATGCATGACATCCAAATATGCGAAAGGCTAAACAAAGTGCTAAAAGCAATGTAAAATTAATGACATCAGTATCAGAGATATATAAGTATGAATATATTTTATTTTGACAGATATTATAACCTTCAAATGTATCTCCTTTTCACGATTTCATATTTTACATAGATTTACCAGTATAAAGTGTTATAAGAATACTGATTATATTTTCCCAAAATGATTTTTATTTCTCTCCATCTGTTACATATTCAAACAAACAGTGCGCATGTTTCTGTGTACAAATGAACGGTGTCCAAACGAACGGTGGGCAAATGAACGGTGTCCAAACGAACGGTGGGCAAATAACGATGTCCAAACGAACGGTGTCCAAATGAACAGTGTCCAAGTGAGCGGTGTCCAAGTAAACGATGCGTATTTTCTTACGTGTCCAGAAGCTACTGTATCCAAAATTACTGTGTCCAAATGCACTGTGTCCAATTGAACCGTGTGCACAATCTCGTGTCCATTTTTAACGTGTCCATTTGCACCGTGTCCAATTGTACTGTGTCCAAGTGAAGGCCACTCAGGAAATTTAGGCGACAGCGTAAGGGCTTTATTAAGGTTAAGGTGCGGAAACATGGAGGATAGAAATAAATAAATATTAACTATGGGAGGAAGCGTAAGCCTGTGTATTTTGCGGTATAGGCGAGGATTGTATAAGTCATTATTTTAAAGATTGTGATGTAACTAAAAGATGGTTTATAGAAATAGGTAAGGATGAGAATGAAGTAGAGGAAAAATTGTGGAAAGATGTGTTAGATGATGCGAAAGGAAGATTATTAAGGAAAATTTGGAAGTAGAAGGAGAAGGTTATAAGAAAAATAGGAATATAAGATAGTTATAAGTAGTTATAAGGGTATACATGAGAGAATGAGAAAGGGATGTGAGTTATAGGTATTGTGTAAACCAAGTCCACTTCTTGGCGTTAAGCTGAAGTTAAATAAAGATTATATATTATATTTAAATGTTTTGTACGTAATAATCGTAATACTTTTTCACTACGCGGGGTTACTTCCTCTTTATTTGGCGTTCGTATTACGTTAATTTCTTCTGTTTCACTTCGTTTGATTTCCTCTATACTTACTTGCGGCATTAGCATTTCGATAGTGTTATCCGTTGTATTTAGAATGCTGGCTGCACATAGGTAATTCGTAGGTTCTACTAGACAATTACCTATGAATATTCCTGGTATCGTTTCTTCTGCCTTTATCACGCCTATCGTGTTCTTGTCAGTAGCGACCTGTATTATAGTTTCGCTATGTGGTTTCAGCGTCATTTTTAGATAGGGGTAAAGCTTTAAGATATGCTGTCCTACCTTTAATTGTTTTGTTTTATAATTGCAAGTGGCTTGATGTTTTCGTAGGAAATCAACTCCTAGTATTCCGTCATATTCTATCGGAAAATCATGCTTAACAACGTATATAGTGTGCTTGATTCGGCGCTCTCCCAGAGTTATTGTCGCCTTAAATTTTCCAAGTGTACATATCTTATGTCCCGTTACGCCGGTGAGCGTTATTTTTTCTTCTTCTATTAATGTTTCGCCTTTTAAATGTTTCACTTTAATTAATGATATTGCGGCTCTTGTATCGAATAGTAAATTTATTTTTTCGCGTTTCGCTTCTCGCATTGGTAAGGTGACAAGATCCAATCCTGTCTGTATATGCGGCGTATTTTTGAAGTGTGATACTTAATATTCCATTGCAGGTCGGTGCGACTTTCCTTTGTTCTTTTCCTCCTCATCGCTACTTTGCGCGGAGTTAAATTTCTTTTTTCCTTGCTCGCTATTCTTGCGGTTTTTATTTTCCGGTCGCGAATTATATTGTTTGATTCGGCTCGATTGATCTCTATTGGGTCGTCCGTGTAATAAGCAACATTCTTCGCGATCATGTCCGGATTTTTTGCAATAGTGGCAATATTTATTTACCGTATTTACGCGGGGTTGTCTATCGGGTTTCGGCAATGAGAATCGATTTGTGTATCGGCTAGTTCGACAATCTCGGCCGTAATGCCTAATTTTTTCGCATTTTTGACATTGCACGTTTATTTTATTTTCCTGTTTATAGGTCGGTGTAAAATTTATTTTGTTTCGCGTACAGGTCGCGGGTGGTTCTTTAACCTTTTCTTCCGCGCTGGCCGCTGCTATTGCTTCTTGCAACGTAGCATATCCTCGCGATCGAACAATTGTTTTAATTTCGTCCTGCAATCCTATTTGGAAATTTTCTAAGGCTTGTTGTATTATTTCCATTATTGCGCGTTTATTATCTACTGTATGATATCGTCCTTCCATCATTGATTCGTACAGCTCCATGGCTAGTTTGTCTGCTCTAAGTCCGTAAGTTCGTGCGCTTTCTCCGTTTTTCTGTTTTAGCGTATTGAATTCAATTTGTAGATGCGTCGTACTCTTTTTACTCGCATAGCAGACCTCTAATTCATTTTTTAATTGTGCGAAGTCTCGAATTTTTCGAGTTTGGAAATCTAGCATCGCTCTGCCTTTTAATTTCGTGCATAATACTGCTCCTAATAGCGTTACTTCATCTAACGGGTCAATGTGTTCTACTGCATATGTAGTCGCGCTCAAAAATTCTTGTAGTTTATTGGGTGATCCGTCGAATTCCGGAATCATTCCACGAGCCTCTTTTAATGGTAAAAATCCGCGTCCTCTTCGATGTCGTACATCCTCGGGTGTGAACTCGTACGCGGTCTCGGTTCTTTCTTCCGGTGGAGTTCTATGCCCGTTGTTTTGTCGGGGTTGCGATCCTTTAATTTTCAAATCGTATATCTCGGCATGCATACTTCTAATTTCTCGTCTAATTTCCCCTTTCATTTCCCGCAATATTTCCCTAAAGTCGTCGGCTGCTTCGTCCGTTTTTTTCTGCGGTTTGTGTTGAGCTCGTGCGTTTGATTGTGTCGCGTTTCTAATTGCTTCTTCTTGTAATCGCTTAATTCCCTCATCAATATCTTCTGATGTGATGGGTTGCGATGCGGAAGCGTTTGAGTTATACATGTCTCGAATGCGATAGATTTCGTCGGGGTCAAAGATACTTGAATCGTATGACGTTAGTGAGAATTCGCGGCGGTGTGTTAGTCTACTGGACGCGCTTATTGATGATTCGACCTCAACATCTAGTTCTATATTATTAGCTATTAAACTGTTATCTAATTCGCCGAATGGAAATTCGCGTTCGACTACAACGTTTGCTCCGAGTTCTGGTTCGGACAAATTCTCGCTTGAATTTAATGCGCTTAAATTTCTTCGTACGTTATCGCGTATATCCCGAAGTGCTTCTACTGCTACTTTTATAGGGCTTACTGCGCTATTTCCAGGGTTGGGAAAGTTACTTTATAAAAGTAACTCGTTACCGTTACCGTTATTTTTTCTAAAAAGTAACTTGTTGCCGTCACCGTTATTTTTTCTAAAAAGTAACTCGTTACCGTTACTCGTTACTAATTTTAAAAAGTAACTCGTTACCGTTACAGTTACTAAAAAGTAACGAGTCGTTACAATTTCCGTTACTTTTTTACAATACAAACTAATAAATTATTTTGCATAAGAAAAACTTTTAAAAAATTGTAAGCAATATTTCATTCAAGGTTTATTACAAAATAAATGATTAAATTTTATCGAAATTCTTTATTAATTTTTAATAAAATTTGTTGCTCCATAGTATCATCATTTAAATGCCCTCTTTGTGGTGTTAATACAGAGCCACCGATGCTAAACATTCTTTCTACAGATGCACTGCTTGGTAGAGCTGTATTATATATAATAAAAAGTTTTTTTAAGTTTTGGATAGTCGTTTAACATTTCTATATTACAATTATTTGATTTTAAAAACCGTTGCGATTCTTCTTGTTCAGATTCATTTTGCACCGTTTTTTGCTCAAAAATGAAAAAATCATCGTGATCGTCAGATTTTCCAGCTTTTGAAGAATTTTCAGTTGATCGGATTCCCAATAAATCCTCCAAGTAATTTTCAGCACGTTTTCTTTTTTCTCCGGTTAACCAGTTTAACTTAAATTTTGGATGTAAACATGCTGCTATTATTAATTCTTTTGTTTCAAATATTGTAAGAAATCTAAAATCAAATATAGTAAATTAAGCGACATTGTTTGTTTTATTGAAATTAATACTTTTGAATCAATAGTTTAAAATAAAATAATATTTTTCAATTAAATCCTTATTTAAAATTAAATAACATATGTATTAATCAAATTAATAAGTTACCTTTTATTTAAACCTTGCTGAATAGCTTCAACTAATGAATGGCAATCTATAAGGTCAGATTTATTGAGATTTTCTAATTTTCGTTGCAAGGTACTTAGAACTGGTAGTAAATGAGAGCTCTGCTTTTCCGAAAATATAAAGCTCTCATTGGATATCGCGCGTCGCGTCATCGCACTGGTCTGCAAGAGCCATAAGTTGATCAATCACATTCAAGCATTTTTACAACATAATAAGAATGCTAATTGGTCGATTTGCTTACGGCTTTACGGTTAAGATAAAAATTTTATCACGCACAATAGCAAGAATAATATCTTAAATAAATCAAAAAATTTGAAAAAAGTAACGATAAAAGTAACTGTTAAATTCGTTACTCGTTACCGAAAAATGTAACGAAGTTACTTTTTCCGTTACAAATAAAATTTGTAACGCCATTACCGTTACAGTTACCGAAAAAAAGTAACTGTAACGGTAACGGCGTTACAAGTAACGCGTTACTTCCCAACTCTGGCTATTTCTAATGGCTCTATTCGCTGGTTCGCTAAATAGCTACGATTTATTCGCTACGCTTTTCTGTGGTGCATTTCGGTTTTCCGACATTCACGCGTTTACAAATTTTAATTTCTCGACTTACAATAGTACGATGAGCAGCATTCTTTCGTTCGATGTCGGCCGTCGGGCGTTGATCGTCGCGTGCCGTTGAGACAGGTCGGTGCGCTTTCTCACAAGGGGAGGGCCAGACGTGCCCATCTCAAATTCAAGTGGTGATTTTTCTATGAATAGTCCTTAATGAGAAAGAAATTGTGTTAAAGTTTTAGCGCGCGCTTTTCACGCATTCGTCAAAAAAAAATTATGAAAGATTTTCCAGCCCGACTTAACCGCTTCGCGATAGACGATAATCGAAGCGACCGTGTGGCTGAGCGGGTAGCGCTCAGCCACACGGTCGCTTCGATTATCGTCTATCGCGAAGCGGTTAAGCCGTGCTGGAAAATCTTTCATAATTTTTTTTTGACGAATGCGTGAAAAGCGCGCGCTAAAACTTTAACACAATTTCTTTCTCATTAAGGACTATTCATAGAAAAATCACCGCTTGAATCTGAGATGGGCATGTCTGGCCCTCCCCTTGTTAGCCAAAAATGCAGAGAAAGCGTGGTTTTGTGCAGCTACGAAATGTTGTAAAAAGCAACATTTTGAAAATACGAAAAGAGGTGATAAAAGCAATCGATTTGCAAACAGAAGAAGAGTATGATAAAGCAATGGAATTACAAAAAGATATCTTAAATATTCCTAGCCATATATTTGGTGAATATAAACAATGTAAGGAACGCGGTCGTATATGTGATGAAACAAAGAAAAATTATGTACTATATCTCAAGTTGCACGGTCTTTACCAAAAAGTAGAGAGTGCTATCGTATATTTAAGCGCTTATTCCGACAGCTTGTTGCTGAAATTCACCAACAATCTTGCAGAATCGTTCAACTCGATAATATGCAAAGAAATTGGTGGAAAATGCATCAATTTTGGTAACCGAGGCTCCTACAATGCTAGAATTGCGGGGGCAGTTGTGCAACATAATACGCAACAAGTTCTCACGCAAGTGCATAAAAGCATATGTAAAAATGTTCCTCCCATTGCCGAGACTCTGGAAAAGCGACGACAAGCAAAAGTTGCAAGAATCAGAGAATCTCGGGAAATGAATGGAAGGCAAAAGAAATTTAAACGGGAATCGGTAACAGATTGTCATTACGGCCCGCAATCACAAAAATCAGATTTCTCACCCGATGTTTTCGAGCAATTTCGAGAAAATCATTTGGAAAAGTCGTTTGAAAATGGGAAAAATTGCAGACAAATTGAACGTGATACAATGGCGCAAAATGAATCGGATTTGTGGCATTCATTGAGACATGAAATGTTGATAGCATCTAATTTTGAAATCATATGTCGCATGAGACCAACGTCTTGTGCCGCGATTGTGAAAAACATTTTATTTCCTCCCTCTATCGATACCGCAGCTATGAAATATGGTCGCGAGATGGAAAAAAATGCAAAAAAGAATTGACTGTAACACTGAACAAGGAAATTAAAACTTGCGGATTATTCATTCATATTGAAAATCCATGCTTGGGTGCTTCTCCTGGCGGACTCATAGATGAAGATGGTTTGGTAGAAATAAAATGTCCTCTGTCAGCTGAGCATTTAACAGCGGAAGAGGCCATAAAGATGCTACCTCAACTAAAAGGCATTTTTGATAAGAACAATCCAGATAAAATGAATCGGAATCACCGATTTTTTAAGTTCAAGACCAGTTAAATATAACGCAGCGAGATTATTGTATTTTCGCTGTGTGGACGCCAAAAAGCTTGAAAATAATACGAGTAAATAGGGATAATGTATTTTGGAGTAATCAAATGCTGCCCTTTTTAACATGTTTTTATTACGATTGCATGCTTCCAGAAATCTTGGATAGTCGGCATAAAAGACATATGCCAATTAAAAATCCAAGATATATAAATAGAAGCTCAACAAGAAGTAGCCAAAAAAATAATTAATCGAAAAAGTCTTCGATAATGTAATATAGAAGACGAAAATATTATCGACGATAAATATTTCGAATCGAATGTTCTACCAATGGAAGCAACTGTTACTGCTGTTACTGCTCTGAGTGCAGAACAAGATGACGATTGCATAGTTGTTAGTTACTCACAAAATGAAGAAGAGCTAACTGAAGACGAGATGGCAAGACAAAAAGAATTTCTCGATAACTCGATTGCTCCTTTTTATTTAGTAAAGGATAACATATTATCTGAGTATAGCAAAATAAATGACGAATCATTAGACCTATTTCTACGCGTCGTAAGAGATAATTTTCCTTTTGAAACACAAAGTGTGCTATATTTGGAATATTCTCATATAATTGAAGCAAGTCGTAGTGACAAAAGCTTACAAATTATTGGAGGAAATTGCAGTGATCACTGGCAATGTATATTTTTGGACGGCACCAAACTTCAAGTGTACGACAGTCTACCCTACAGTTGTACATACCATAAATTGGTGTCTAAAGAAAAAAATTACATTCATCGTCGTTATCCACAAATAAGTACAAATAATATAATATTTGAAAAGGTTCAAGTACAACCTGATGGCACATGTTATGGAATTTATACTGCAGCTTTTGCTACAACTATAGCCTTAGGAGGAAATCCTTCTAACGAGAAATATTCCAATAACGTGGAATATATGAGGCAACATTTTCTAACAATTGTAGCAGAAAATAAATTATTGCCTTTTCCAAAATAAAAAAAGATTATCATTGTCCGATAAATTTATCATTATATTGCAATGAATATCGTTGGAAGAAGATATCTCAATGTAAATGTCTCGTTTGCAATAAAATCGGAGAGATGAGAAAAAAACATTATAGTTGCGTTCTCATGGGATTGGGCGATGGAGGGGCCCATTCTATCCTCAATATCTGATATAATATCCAAATATTATATCATATAATTTTCTATTATCTCGATGTACTTTTGGAGCAGAAAATATAATGTGACAGTTTGTAAATATTACAAATATATAATTATACAAAGTTTAAAAATTTGCATAATATATTTTGCATTATTATTTGCTTTCGATTATATCTATTTAGCAAACAAGTCGAAAATTGTGACTTGTAGAAAATTATACACAAATATTGCTAATATACTTTATATATATGTATATATTGGTATATATATATATATATATATATATAGTTTCATTGAACAAGAAACGTTCTTTAGAGAAATTTTTCTCAGTTGTTAAACTACATTGATACGTACAAAATATTCTAACATCTTTTGTATTATAAAAATATCTTGACAAATTATGGCATAACTAAAAGAATATAAAAAAAGAAAAATTTATTGTACTATTTTTCTTATAAATATAATATTATTTTTATGTATATGAAATATTACTATGATAAAATTTTTAATGCATATATTTTCTTTTCTTTTTACAGAAAAGATTTTTAATGAAAATAGGTGGAAATAACCCGCGAGATAATATTCATAGACTTTTGAAAAAAACATTTACAAATAAATGCGCACTACATTGTTCATGGAAAGGAATAAGAAATAATTTCAGGCTATCCGATCTATATCTCATAAAAATTATGCAAAGTATGTTATAAAAAAATTAATGTAATATTAACTAAAATATTTTATTTTTAAACGTACTTGATACTTTAAATCAGTGCTGGGATTTACTTGCACATTTTGGCCCGATTCCGTGGTTCACGCCTATTGCCCCCCACTCACCGCTTGTGCGTTAGCAACAAGTCGCCAGATTTGCGTAACTAAGGACCGCGACGCTTCGTCTCAGAAGCATTTATATATAAGAATGCCCAAATATAATAATAAGACAATACTTTTCTAACTACAGCGCGAAAATTCTTAGAATTAAAAGTTTTTCTTCAATATTTTATAATTCATTGATATAAAATATTGAAAAAAAAATTTAATTATAGAAAAGTATTGTCTTATTATTATATTTGGGCATTCTCATATACGGACGCTCCTGAGACAAAGTGTCACGGTCCTTAGTTACGCGTATCTGGCGACTCGTTGCTAACGCACGAGCAGTGAATGGGGGGCAATAGGCGTGAGTCACGAAATCGGGCCAAAATGTGCAAGTAAATCCCAGCACTGCTTTAAATGTACTTTCATATAACATTTTTTAGAAGAGATTACTTTATGCTATGTCGGTATCACAGAAATAGATTTGAGAACATTACGGCGGAATGGTTCCGTTTCGCTCAGCAACGGAAAAATAGAGAAGACGAAAACCAGGAAAGAGAACAAGAATAAAGACTGAAAATGAGATACAAAAATATTCCATGATATTATTATTAAATATACATATTATTAAGTATAGTATATTAAGTAAGCTATAATTATTATCATTTGCTTGTAATTTTTTAATTTTTGTTTAATTTTAATATTTACAAGAGATTTGTTTATGATATTATGATTTATATTGGACTTATTGTTTTGCAATCTTTAATGTATGTTTTTTATTTGCTAAAGATTATGTATATAATATTATACAGAGTGTCCGGTAAAGATTGTTCCAACGCTCGTGAGCGGGTAGAGCACAGTAAACTGAATAGAAAAGTCCTGTAACATCTTTTTATATAACGCTTAATAAAGGAATTATTATTGAGTAAAGTCTGGTCAATCAACGCTGACTTTTAGCCGGACGCACGTCGGTGAACCGCCTGTCTGTTAGTGTACATACACACAAGCACACACACAGATACATACCAACTCGGAAATGTATCAAATGCATTCTCATTTGTACGCACAAATATAAACACAAGCACGCATCCTCATACATTCGTATATACTCCTCACTATATCGCATACATACTCTTAAACACATACATATGAGAGCATATTCAAATGTAAAACTATGTTTATATTTTAATGTATATATTTTAACTGTCCCTTTCTATCTGGGTGCGCTAGTAATGTACCTAGGCCGGTTCTAACTTAGGTCCTCTGAGGGGGAGTGAGGGGCGAGGGGAAACCGGCGCGGGGGATGGGGTTAACGTCACGCAGGGGGACCGCGGTGAAGGGGTCCGCGGAGAGGGGGGAGGGGGACCGCACGAAATCGGTTAGCGAGTTACCCGCGGGGAAGAGGGAACGCGGAGGTACGATGCCGCGAGTAGGTGTGAGAGAGATAGCGCGAGGCGTCCGCAATGTGTAATAGAAGGATAGCGCTAATGATATTCTATGGGCGTGGGAGAAGGATAGCGCGAGGCGTCCATATCAGTGATGCCAGAAACAGGTCCCGCGGCTCACGACTCAGCAATGGAGGGGATAGCTCACACAAGCGCGAACCGCGTACATGTGCGCTCTGCGCTTCGGCTAGCTTCGGAGAGTAGAGAAGAACAGACATATGTTTTCCGTCTTCTTCTCACTTTCTACCCAGCTGGCAACGAAGGCAATGTTAATCGCTTGACTTATTACATACGACAGCGTTAAATGCTTTTCCGGCTCGTGAACTTTTTATTACGTATATATGTGTATATATATACATAGTTATATAAAACATTTTTTCTCGTTATGTTATATTAAGTTTTATTATTTATTATGATATGGTAAAAGTGATATATTTACGTGTAAGGACATATGCTATTTCTTATTTCTTTACTTTAATAATTACTTTATTAATTATTTACACAAATATATATTTGTGTAAGATTATAAATATTACAATAATATAAGAACAAAGAGTGAATGGACTTCCACACCACCCATGAGGTTCCACAAATAGCGCGTTAGATTTTTTTATTATGTGGATCTTCGCCTGGAGCCCTATTGTACCACATTTTATTGATGTTTCTTATAAACATAATATTTTTTTACATATTTACTTTATTATGTCTTTTGCAAACATAATTTCTATTACAGACATGAAAATTTTTAGACGCACCTTTTACAAATATGGTGTCTTTTGGAGACATAATATCTATTACAGACATGATCTTTTTACAAGAAAATAAGTAAAGCAACTATTTTTATTATATTATAATATATGAATAATAATGCCCATAAAATCTTCTCTTCTTCTTCTTCAGCCTGTAGACGTCCACTCCTGAACATAGGCCTCTTCCTTCTCCTTCCAAGTCGTCCTTTCCTGGGTGGTCTGGATCCAGTTTTTGCCCGCATGGCGCTGGATGTCATCTCGCCATCTTAGTTGTGGTCGGCCAACGCTTCTTCTGGATTCTCTAGGTCTCCACTGCATCAGTGTTTTCGTCCATTTGATGTTATCTCTTGCGACGTGGCCTGCCCATCGCCACTTCAGCCTCGCCCCTCGCTCCACCACATCTGATTCCTGTTCTCCTTCTGACCTCTTCGTTTGGTCCCTAATATGGTCCCTCAAGCTGATCCCCAACATGGCTCGCTCGATGGCTCTTTGGCAGACTCGGAGACGATTTGCGCTGCTCACTGTAAGGGTAGCAGTTTCGAGGCCGTATGTCGTCACCGGTAGGATGCAGGTGTCGTGAACCTTTCTTTTGAGGTTTGTGGAGACTCTAGGGTTCCTCAGAATGTAGCTGAGTTTCCCGAACGCTGCCCAAGTTAAGCCTATTCGCCTGGTGATCTCGGCTGTTTGGTTTTCTTCTCCAAGCTTGATGTTGTGTCCCAGATATACGTATTCTTCGACTATTTCTAGAGTGTGATTGTCAATAGTGACAACCATGTTCTTCGGACTCATGATCTTGGTTTTCTGGAGATTCATTTTTAGACCAACAGCTTGTGAGGCCTCCTTCAGTTCCTGGAGCATGCTCTCGAGTTCCCCGGCGCCGCTACTTATGAGGATGATGTCATCTGCAAATCGAAGGTGGTTCAAGCGCTTCCCATCTATGCTAATGCCCTTCTGTTCCCATTTCAGGTTCTTGAATGTCCTCTAAGGCCAGGGTGAACAGCTTAGGCGAGATGGTGTCCCCCTGTCTAACACCCCTCCCGACCGGTACCTTTCCCGTGACTCAATCTTCCTCCATCTTGACATATAG
This sequence comes from Polyergus mexicanus, assembly GCF_030449975.1. Taxonomy (NCBI): domain Eukaryota; kingdom Metazoa; phylum Arthropoda; class Insecta; order Hymenoptera; family Formicidae; genus Polyergus; species Polyergus mexicanus. The sequence continues at coordinate 15,770 of NW_027223545.1, forward strand.
CGTGGCGTGTTCGTAGATATGCCTGATTAAGTTGGAGTATCTGGAGTCAATGCGTGCGTTATCCATCGCTCTCAGCACTGCCCAGGTCTCTATGGAATCGAAGGCTTTCTGGTAGTCCACGAAAGCTAGGTGCAGTGGCACGTTGTATTCCGTACACTTTTCAATTAGTGTGCGTACCGCTTGAATATGGTCGATCGTGCTGTAACCTTTTCTAAAGCCTGCTTGCTCGACTGGTTGGTAGAAGTCGAGTCTCTGGCTAAGGCGATTTGTAATGATTGTGGTCAATAGCTTATAAAATATTGAGAGTAGACTGATCGGCCTGTAATTTTCCATATTTGTGCAGTCGCCTTTCTTGAAGAGCAGAATGACCTCTGCGTTCTGCCATGAGTCCGGAATTCTCCCTTCGTCGAGACATTTGTTGAGCAAAATCAGAAGTGCCTTCTCCAGAATTCAACATTTTGCTCGTAACGAGGTCCTCTCCTAGCGCCTTGCAGTTCTTCGTTTGTCTCAGGGCTTCTCTTAATTCCGGTCCGTCAATTTGCTGCAGCTCCTCTGACCCTACGTTTTGGACACTTCGTCTTGGTTCAGCCCGTTGATATTGTTGGACTGAGCTGTATAGCCCACGATAGAAGTTTTCAATAACTGCTGCGACTTGGTCCCTATCGGTGACCACTTCGCCGCCCTCATTCCTCATCCTGTGGATTACCAGCCTTCCCCTTGACATATTGGAGCGCAAGACTTTCATGTTAACGTTGTCCGCAATGGCTTTGTTGATTTGTTGCGTATTGTAGACTCTGTGATCCCTTCTAATTGCTTTTTGCACAGCCTTGTTGAGATCTCTGTATCTTGGTGAGTCTCTGTCAGTGTTCCTCCGCTCTTCAATAAGTCTCTCAGTGTCCAAGCTGATTTTTGGGTTTCTCCTTGGGCGAAGTGAGCATACTTGTTTCACAGCAGTTCGGATGCTGCTCGTGATCTTACTTGTCAGCTCCCTGAGCGGCAATTCTTTCAGATTCTCGACTGGACAAAGCTTCCTCTCGATGTAGGTGTTATACTCTTCTTCCTTCCCCTTTAGCTCAGCCATAGTTGGACGTATTTTCTTCTCCATTAACCTTTTTCGCTCTAGACGAGTGTCTACTTGTATCTTGGCCCGCACCAGTCTGTAGTCGCTGCCAGTGTCAAAACGGTTCAAGACTGACACATCAACACAAATGCGTTTATCAGTGACCAGAACGTAATCAATTTCATTTTTGGTGCTGTTGTCTGGGCTTTTCCATGTCCATTTTCTCTTAGGATGCTTTTTGAAGAAGGTGTTCATGCAATAGATTTTTTCTTTGCTGAAGAAGTTCATCATTTCTTGCCCACGCTGGTTTCGTTCCCCCAACCCGAAGGTGCCGATGTACGGAGGGTCCGTTTGGGTCTTTTGTCCAATTTTTGAGTTGAAGTCGCCCGTCATTATAGTAAACCTCGTTTTTTCGGCGCTCTTTGCTGTTGTCAGGTCTTCTAAGAATTTTTCATGTTCTTCTTCCGTAGAGGCTGACGTGGGTGCATATGCCTGTATTACCTGAATATTGCACTTGCTGTTCAGTTTCATCACAAGGTAGAGTACCCTCGCCGATATCGCTCTGGTCTTGGTCACGAGGTGTTTAATCTTTTTATTTACCAGTAGGGCCACGCCGCCAACGTGTGCATTCACATCTGAGTTTTTCTAGAAGAGAACATGTCCAGATTTCAGGGTGGTGACGGTTTCGCCCTTCAGTCTGGTCTCACTCAAACCGATGACGTCCCATTTGATCTTGTTCAGTTCCTCCTCCAGCATGGAGAGATGTTCTTCAAGTCTCATTGTGCGGATATTGTATCCAGCCGTGTCTTGTTATTTGTTTTCTTGTTCCCTATTAGTCCAGCCTTTGCCTCCCCCAGAATCCTCAAGGCAGACTGTCGTGACAGTGCGAGATTTTGAGATTTCAACTCTACTCGCCTGGGGTAATTTGTTTCAGAGTTCGACATTTTCATGAGTTAAGAAGGTGTTGGCAATTAAAACGCCGCGCTTGCCGAGCGTGGTGGCGAGTACCTGTTGGTCCACGGGAGCAGTTTTATTTCACTCCTACCCTTCAAGCAAGCTTGACGAGCATTCCCCTATCCGCCACCCAGGAGACGCACCCTTAGGGGGTTACAGGTTCCCTCCAGAAGAAGAAGAAGATTACGATAAGAGAATATAAGTGTTTGAATAAGTCAATAGAATTAAAAAATTAAATAGTTAAAAAAGCTCAAATAATGGATGAGAATCAATAATAAATAAAAATCTAGATCAATTGAAGCCCGGACGCTGTACTTAGAGCGTGAACAATAATTATTATCTATCTTTCTTTAGGAATACATTAACTATGTGTTACAAATGGTTCAAACGTTTCGATTCACTTCGGGTCTTTTTCAATGAAATTCGGATAAAAAGATTAAGAATTAAGAAGATGCAAGCGTTAAATCTATTTAAAGCAGTGCTCGGATTTAGTTGCACATTTCGGCCCGATTCCGTGGTTCACGCCTATTGCCCCCCACTCACCGCTCGTACGTTAGCGACGAGTCGCCAGATATGCGTAACTAAGGACCGCAACGCTTTGTCTCAGTAGCGTCCGTATATAAGAATGCCCAAATATAATAATAAGACAATACTTCTCTATAATTAAAAGTTTTTCTTCAATATTTTATATTTCATTGATATAAAATATTGAAGAAAAACTTTTAAAATTTTGATAATTTTCGCGGTGCATTAAAAAAAATATTGTCTTATTTATTATATTTGGGCATTCTTACATATGAACGCTCCTGAGACAAAGCGTCGCGCTCCTTAATTACGCGTATCTGGCGTCTCGTCGCTAACGCACGAGCGGTGAGTGGGGAGCAATAGGCGTGAGCCACGGAATCGGGCCGAAATGTGCAACTAAATCCGAGCACTGATTTAAAGCATAGCGACGTAATGATAAATATAAATAGATAATACGGCACAATAAAATTATACATTATAGCTTAACGCGCTTCCAATATGTGTACACATCATTCGATGGAACAAAAAGAAATAATATCGATCCTATTAATAATTAGACTTATCACGCGAATAATAAGTTCTCGTTATGAATAATTTGGCGTCTTCACCTATTATACCATATATGATGGTCCTTTGTCGCTTGCATCTTCTTAATTCTTAATCTTTTATCCGAATTTCATTGAAAAAGACCCGAAGTGAATCGAAACGTTTGAACCATTTGTAACACATAGTTAATGTATTCCTAAAGAAAGATAGATAATAATGATTGTTCACGCTCTAAGTACAGCGTCCGGGCTTCAATTGATCTAGATTTTTATTTATTATTGATTCTCATCCATTATTTGAGCTTTTTTAACTACTTAATTTTTTAATTCTATTGACTTATTCAAACATTTATATTCTCTTATCGTAATACGTGCGCGATTTTTATTGTAATATACTATCTT
>NW_027223546.1:0-19235 GCF_030449975.1 Polyergus mexicanus
AAGCAGTGGTATCAACGCAGAGTACTCCATCATGACCGAATTCGTTGGACTCAGGGCGAAGATGTACGCGTTGAGGGTGGATGGTAGGGAGGACGCTAAAAAAGCAAAAAGCGTCAAGCGTAACGTCGTAGCGCGTACTATAACGTTTGACGATTACACGCGGTGCCTGCACGATGAAATTGAAATGACTCGACAGCAGTCCCGCATAAGATCAAAATTGCACGAAGTGTACACCAGCAGCGAGACAAAAATCGCCCTGAGTCCGCACGACGACAAGCGATACGTCATACCGCATTCGATCGATACGCTTCCGTGGGGACATTACCGAATACCCATATAATGTATATATGTATGAGGAAAACAAAAGAAATATATTTCTATCTTTTTTTTTATATTTCATATTTTATATGCTATATATGTACTACGTATCGCTTAGGTTCATGCTCCTCGCATATTCACTTACGCGTTCACTCTCTCTTTCTCTCTTTTCTTTCTGCTCGTTCATTACTGTATTCTTTTGTTCCTATTATTATATTCTTTTATTTGCTCAACTTTTATTCTTTCTATTCTCGTCTTCCTACATGAAAATAAATTTATTTTTATACAGCGTAAATGAGATACACGATAAGTTATTTTCTTTTTCTACTTATATCTATAATTCAAAAGACGAGAATAGAAAGAATAAAAGTCGAACAAATAAAAGAATATAATAATGGTAGTGAAAGAATACAATGAAGAACGAGCAGAGAAAAAGAGCAGCTTGAATAAACGTGTAAACGAATGTGCGAGGAGCACCATATATACTTATAATCTTCATGACAATTTATTATTTATAGTTATTTAGTAATTTATAAATGAGTAAGGAAAATTTGATATATTTTATTCTCTTATGTTATCAAACATTTGCATATTTATATAAGATTGCCAATATTTATAGAAAATAACTTTTTCAAGCATATATAACTTTGCCTATATTTATAGAAAATAACCTTTTTCTAAAGCAAAAATTTAGAAATTTAATTTTGTTGTAAAATATTAATAAATAATGTTTTTATGTATCAAACTAATCTTAATCGATATGAAAATAATTTATTTAATTGATTTAATTGATACATAGAATAAAATATATCAAATTTTCCTTACTCATTTCTAAATTACAAAATAACTATAAATAATAAATCGTCATGAAGATTATAAGTATATATGGTGCTCCTCGCACATTCGTTTACACGTTTATTCAAGCTGCTCTCTTTCTCTGCTCGTTCTTCATTGTATTCTTTCACTACCATTATTATATTCTTTTATTTGTTCGACTTTTATTCTTTCTATTCTCGTCTTTTGAATTATAGATATAAGTAGAAAAAGAAAATAACTTATCGTGTATCTCATTTACGCTGTATAAAAATAAATTTATTTTCATGTAGGAAGACGAGAATAGAAAGAATAAAAGTTGAGCAAATAAAAGAATATAATAATAGGAACAAAAGAATACAGTAATGAACGAGCAGAAAGAAAAGAGAGAAAGAGAGAGTGAACGCGTAAGTGAATATGCGAGGAGCATGAACCTAAGCGATACGTAGTACATATATAGCATATAAAATATGAAATATAAAAAAAAAGATAGAAATATATTTCTTTTGTTTTCCTCATACATATATACATTATATGGGTATTCGGTAATGTCCCCACGGAAGCGTATCGATCGAATGCGGTATGACGTATCGCTTGTCGTCGTACGGACTCAGGGCGATTTTTGTCTCGCTGCTGGTGTACACTTCGTGCAATTTTGATCTTATGCGGGACTGCTGTCGAGTCATTTCAATTTCATCGTGCAGGCACCGCGTATAATCGTCAAACGTTATAGTACGCGCTACGACGTTACGCTTAACGCTTTTTGCTTTTTTAGCGTCCTCCCTACCATCCACCCTCAACGCGTACATCTTCGCCCTGAGTCCAACGAATTCGGTCATGATGGCACCGTTATTCTCGTCCTTCATCAAGCCCGGCACCTTCTTGTTCTCGAGCGGTATACCATACGCGTTGTTAGCCGGATAATCGCTCAATCTCGAATCTAGCGATATCGCGTTTCATGTTCTCGTACACATCCTCGCACTCGATGTGATAAATCAAACTGTCTGTATCGGTGTACATTATTTTACAATTTTCGCGATATAACGGTAACATGTACTCGTGGTGAAATTCGTATACACACACTTTCGATATATCGAGTATACACATACCGACGTAGATCGGTTTATTGAATTTCACCTCGAGTTTGCGCAATTCAACGGCGATCAGATTTTCCGAAAAGACGCTCCTGCTGTGAAAATTTGATTTCGCCATCATCGCCTCCGCGCCGTATTGTCCGTCTCACTTTGTCAATAATTTTACATCGATATGATTGCGCACGTTTTCCATAGTTTTACCGAAAACCGCGTTGTTCATCAATTTGTATAAATTTTTCTCGAAATCGTTTTTCGCGAGTGCTCTAAAGCGGGCGTTGAGTTCGATGTAATCGCGAAGCCATACGGATTGAGCGAATTGCAATACGCGGTGTATCTTTGTGACGCGAAGGCCGTGACGCGTGCACTGCTGCAGATTGCGATAGTGTATCACGTAACGCTTCTTATCGTACAGAATCGCGAGGAGTTTGTCCTCCCGCTTACCGGGCGGCTTATCGCGCGTCGGACAGAACGGTAGGTCAGTGTGCGTGTCGTGAAGATGTTGCGGATACTCCAGATCGACCTCGAGAATATAACCTGTGGGCAAATTCGAAGCGATCGCGCTAACGTCAAAATCAGAGATGTCGTCGAACCATCGAAAATCGGCATAGGGCAACGGTTGACACATCGCCCAACCGTACAAATTGTTTACATCGAAATACATCACGTACGACGATGGTTTCGATGGATCGTGTGATAAAACGATGTGTACTTGTTATTGGCTCGCGCATATCTGCCGGAACATTGGCACAGGCCACCGCGCCCACCGCGTATACCACGTTCGATAAACATAACTATGTCAATGTCTGTTAGCAATTCGAACGTAATATTCGTATGTTTTAGCATGGCATCCCACGTATATCCGGGAAGAGTATAGTAATACGCGGGGTCGAGCCCATAACTCTCGATACATTTGTCGCGAAAATTTTCAAAAACGTCGGCCAATAACAAGACATCCGTTTTTAAATATAGATCGCTGTATTCGCCCAAAGTTCGTACGGAGAACCGCTTCCAGACATTCTCGGCGTGTGCGTAATCGCTCTCGGATACGGTGTCACCGGTCAAGGAACTGTAAAATGATTCGCGCGGCGGTAAACACGTTTCGTGCAACTTATCGACGCAGTCAATGTATTAGTATGGAAAGACACCTTTTTGTATCAATAAATTGAACTCTTTAATCGATAAATTTTGAAATTTTGATTTTAAAATTTGAAGTTTATCATTCTAGCATTCTAGCAGCCGGATATCGCTCGCTCTACCTATCCCGCTCGCACGCACACCGCACGCGCTATCTCTCTCGCTCGTACACCGCACGCGCCGTCTCGCTCACTCCATAAACGCTATCTCTCTCGCGACACTCCCCGCGCGATACCGGCCCCCACCACCGGACCGACAACGCACACACGCACACCCCGCGATAAGCCCCTTCCCTCGCCCCGCGCCGATTTCCCCCTCCTCATCATTCCTTCTCTTTAAGAAAATCTGTGCCCGGAAACGAAAAAACTCAGCCCCGAAACGCGATAAGCGCACTCGTATCGCCGCTAACGCGCGTCGCGAAAAGAGAAGAGCGACGAGAACGCTCCTCTCTCCGTTCGACCGCCCTCCGACGATCCCCGTCTCTCTCGACGCCGGATACCCGGCGTGCGCTCGCGGATCGCGCGCTAGAAGCGGCGCGCGTTCCTAAAGAATCGCGATAGCGGATCGCGCGCTACAAGCGGCGCGAGTCCCTAAAGAACGAGTCGCGCCGGAGAGGAACCGCGACCCCCGAAAGGTCGAGTCGCGTCGGGGAGGAACCGCGACCCCCGATCGAGCCGAGCGCCATTTCCCAGGCGATCTCGTCGGCTCGTACCCGCTCCATCCCCTCCCCCCTCACCGCGGCCCCAACGCCTACCGTTCCGCCCCCCCCCCCGCGTGACGTCATACCCCCCGCGCCGGTTTCCCCTCGCCCCTCACCCCCTCTCAGAGGACCTGAGTTATAACGGCGCTGCAACTAAGTTCAATACGCTAGAACTCTCTTATATACACTACTCCTGCATTTGACTCATATTGCCATTGTTACCTTTCTAAGTAATTAATAATCTTAATAATAATAATTAATAATAATAATAATTAATCCTCTTTTTTTATTGTGAATTTGAATTTTAAGAACTCCGTCTTTTTGAGTCTAATTAATTTATCACATTCTTAGTCTCACCATGAACATGGAATGTTTTTTTTGTAAGTAAAATAGCTATCGGATGGTTGATGATCTTTCTTGGAGTGTCGATCTAAAGTAGTTTCTTCAATAACATCCGTAATTAGCAAAGTGAGACATGAATATTTCACAATAACATCCATTTGCTCAAATAGTATCTGCCCAAATTCATCAATTCGTTCTACCAGTTTTTTGCGAAAAATGTTTAAATCTGTCTTAATAAAGTATAATAGTAGTATACAATGTGTTACATTCTAGGTCACATTTTTTACTCTATCAAAATCAACTAAAAAACATCAAAATCACTAATAAAAACAACAAAATCACACATAAAAGCAACAAATTAAAAAAAAAAGACAACAAAAAGAAGAACTTTCAAAATATTGGCAGAAATCCTAAATTCCAAGAGTGTTAAACTCTAAATCAAGACCATTTATAATACAACGACTAAGTGTCTGAAAGACTAGCACCTGAAAGATTTAGTCCGTAGGATGTTTAGTACGTAGGATGTTTAGTCCAAGGACGCTTACGAAGTGATTAGATCCTTCTTATTTATCCATTGGTTATGTGTATTATCAAAGCCTAACCATTTAACATAAACTTTATTTCCTTTTCCTTTTAATATTTTTTCAACTAAATAGATGTTAGTTGGAATTTTAGTTTTTTGTAGTTCTTGTTCATAAAAGGTTCCTTTAATCTCTTCATCTTTCATATCTTTAATATGATAATATGGAGGTATGTTTTTAAAAACTTTATCTATTACAAATATTTCAGTTGACCAATTAGGTGTATATCCTTTTTCAAACATATGTTTTAATTTATTAATCCTTACATAATCACCAACTTTGAATCGCGTCCTACGGACTAAGCGTTCTTCGGACTTAGCGTCCCTTGGACTTAGTCTTTCAGGTGCCTTTCGGGCGCCTTTTGGGCACATCTTCAGGTGTCTTTCGGACACATCCTTCGGACTTAGTCTTTGAGACGCTTCACATGGTGTCATTCCTATAGTTCTATGTTTTCTATTGTTATAAATATTAAGCAAATTTGGTAATATATCAACCCACTTGTAATTACCCTGTATACTGAATTGTTTCCACATTAATTCTTTGAGTGATCTATTAAATCTTTCAACAATTGCAGCTTTTTTATCACTATATGTCGAATAATGATTAATTTTATTTTGTTCCATGAGTTTTTTAAAATCTTTATTATAAAATTCTTTCCCATTATCAGTTTGTAGATTTTTGGGTGGTTTATGCTGTGAGTTCAGGTCAACCCCTTGAGACAAACCTTTGGTTCTTGAATGTGAAGCACCTGAAAGGTTTAGTCCGTAGGACGCATCTGAAAAACTAAGTCCAAAGGACACATTCGATAGGTTTTTAAAACAAATACTCATTGCCTTTGATACGCTTTCTCCAGTTTTATTTTTAACAGGAATTGCCCAAGCAAATTTGGAAAAAGTATCAATAATTGTTAATAAATATTTATATCCCTTATTAATTTTGGATATTCCCTTTAAGTTACCCGAATCCATTTCAACAAGATCAGCCTGCCAAAGATCATCAATTCCTAATGTAATAGTAGATCTTCTTGGATAATTTCTCCTTGCTGGTTTGTGTAATTCATCAATAATATCGTTTTTACTAACGGTCATTTATTTCATTGAAGAATAACCATTTATCTTCATTTGTTTTAAGTACTTTTCACGTGGAAAGTATTTCAAATTTTTAATAAAATCTTTTTCACGTAAATGAATTTCTTCTTCAGATATTTGTTGAGCCTCAAATAAATGTAATAACTCACAATAAAAATTAAATGATAATTTATATTCATCAAGCCTATCCATTAATTTTAATGATGTTTTGAATTCATTATCTAATATTTCAATTATAACAGATATGGCACTTATTGCAAATAATGGTGTAACAGCAATACCTGATAAACTTGATGCCGCAAATATTGCTTTACTAAGTGATATAGCGATTTTACATTTAAAAAAATACTTATAACTTTTTCGATAAACATACATTCGTTTTTTAAAATACTCTTCCATTTATTATTATTAATAAATGTCTAAACATCACCTAAAAATGAAACATTTTAATTTTATAGATAAATATAAAAGAGGTGGTGGATTCTTTCCAGATGTAGTACGTGGTATAATTCTAGGTGAATCGGGTAGTGGAAAAACATTTTTATCTACTAACTTTGTCGCAAACAAATGGCTACCATATAGACAATTATATGTTTATAGTCCATCTATAGACCAACCTACTTATGTAGGATTAGAGAAAGAGTTGGAAAAAGATAAATATGATATTGATTATTTATTTGAGGATAATTGGGAAAAAATTTTACCAGTAGAAGAATGTGCATCAAATAGTTTAGTAATTTTTGATGATGGAATGTTAAAAGATCAAAGTAAAATAATAAGATATTATTGTGAAGGAAGGCATAAAAATATTAGTATTCTCGGATTATATCATAAATACACTAAAATAAACCCTATAATTAGAAAAAATTCAAATCTGTGGTTTATTTTTAATGAGTTTGGAGATAATCTCAAAAAAATACATGAAGAATTGGCTTCTGAATTAACATATGAAGAGTTTTGTAAGTTCTGTAAAAAAGCTTGGTCAGAACCACATGGATTTTTGGGAATTGATAAAACAAAAAATGATAAATATTTCTTTCAAAAAAATAATGAATTAATATTATTATTATAAATGGGAAGAAATTTACGTAATGTGTCAGACAAAAGACAACTGTTAAATACTGATTCAGAATTGTCAAATGCGTCCTTCGGACTAAGTCTTTCAGACGCTTCACCATCGTCGTCAAATACAAAACCGTTAAATACAGAATGTACACATAAGATGTTAAATACAGACTGTACTCATAAGATGTTAAAGCCACTTAACAAACCTCCCGTTCTTGAATGCAAATCTCCAGTTTTTAACATGAAAACGGGGTTTAATTTTGGAAATAAATCATTTAAAAGTACATATGAAATGATGGGTACAACTCCACAAGAACTGGCTGAAATAGAAAAGAAGCAAAATGAATTAAGAAAAACATTTCAAAATGCAAGAAATTTAAATACTAAAAAAAGTATAAATTTAGAGGAAAAAAATAAACCAATAACTTCTAGACTGGATGAAACGAATAAAGAAATTAACATATTGATTGATAAACTGGACTCAAGTTTAAAATCTGCACCTGAAAGGCACTTGAAAGGTGTCCAAGAGACGCTAAGTCCGAAGGACGCCACAGATGTACAACCTTATCAAGATACTAAACTTGAAGAAATAATAAAACTCCTTAAAGGTTATACAGAGACTGACGATAGTGATGAAGTATTTGAAGAGACCTTCGAGCGTCCTTCGGACTTAGTCTTTCAGACGCATCCTTTGGACGAGGTACAATCTGTTAGCTCGAGCCATTCATATAAAAAATCAGCTTTTCCAATGTCACCAAGAATTAAAGAAGAAGGGGGCCCCTTATGGAATAAATATAAAAACCATCTTTATGATGAAACGTTTGGATTCTGGCGTGACAGAGACAATGATGATAGGTTAATGATAGGGAATAAAACTGTAAGAGTAACACAAAATGATAATCTTGTTTTTTATGATGATAATAATATAAAAATAGTAACTCAACTTACTAATCCTTTAATAAAATTATTAACAGAAAAAAAAGTACCATATAATTTCAAAGATATTTATGGTGAAGATGCTATAAAAAAATATAAGAATATAGTTTATAAAACTAATGCAATTTATAAAGATAATGATCCTAGTAAAGGACCAGCTTCAAATAAATATACAAAATGGGAATATATTTTGAGATATTTATGGGAAGAAATGAGTGAATTAAAAATTAGCAAAGGAAGTAAAAAAGGAGGTGGTTTTATTAATAAACTTTCAAATAAACTAACCGGAAAGGTTCCAGAAATGCATTTACTGGGATATAATGCTTGTGGGCCTTTTACGAATGTTGAGGAGAGATTAAAAAAGGGGTGGAAAGGAATAAATCCTTTAGATGAACATTGCAAACAACATGATCTTTTTTATTATACAAACCCAAATGTAGATTATAGTAAAATAAAGAAAGCAGATAAAACTTTACAAGAAGCAGCGTGGATGAGAATATTGTCACCAGATGCTAGTAAGTCGGAAAGATTTTGGGCGTGGGTTGTTACAAATGCCATGAAATTAAAAACAAAATTAGGAATGGGATACATGAGAGAAAAAGATTTGTTATCATTATTAAAGAGGGCATTGGAAATATATAAAAAGAATCCACAATTAGCTAAGAACATTTTAAAATATTATGAAGATCAAAATCATCCATATAAAACAACTGGATTGATGTCAAGCAAACCTTCAGTTCTTGAATGTGAAAAGGACGCATTTGGCAAAACTATTAAGAACTTAGGGGGTTTTCCTTGGTTAGCAGCTCTCCCAATGATTTTCGCTGGTTTATATTATCTTATGAGTTCGGGTATGGATATATATAGAACAGTTAAAGAGAACAAATTTCTGGATGAAACATTAAAAGAACAGATTAGAAATAATAAGGCATCCGAAGGACGCGAAGAAGGATTAACCCATGTAGATAAAACTCAGGCAGATAAAATGATGCCATTAATTCAGGTCAAGCCCTTTGTACATTATAATTTCGATATCCCACGTGAAGAAACTTTCAACACACCAAAATATCAACCATCACTCTTTAAATATCGTTATTAAATGGAATTAAACCTATCATCTTATCAAAAACAAAAATTGAAGAAAGCTTGGTTTTATGATACAGGTGAAAAAATTAAATTGAATTCAAAACATGTTAAAAAAACAAATACTGATTATTATGGACTATTTCCATCATTATCTATTAGAAATGCAAATAAAGTATTTAGACAAATGGAAAATAATAAAGGTGCAGAACTCAACCTATCTAAAAAAGAAGTTGAAAATTTAATATTAAAAGCTTTATCAGATGATGATATAAAACAATATGTAAAAAAACTTAAAATACCTAATTTTAGAAACGTCTATTTAAATTTAAATGAATTACCTAAGAAAATTAGAAAAAATGAGTGTGGTATTGTTAATCTTTTTTTTCATTGGGTTTGCTATTTCAAAAATAAAAATCATATATATTATTTTGATTCTGTAGGAGGAGATGCACCTATAGAATTGAAAAATTATTTCAGAGGAAATAGACTCATTATAAATACAAAGAAAGTACAAAAGAAAAGTGATCCAGCTATTTGTGGTTATTTATGTATAATAGTTCTTTATTTGTTGGGAGTTAAAAAAATAAAATGGAAAGATATAATAAAAACAATTGGAATAGGTGATATTAAGGATGTTTTATACTATAAGCATCTCTTGGACTAAGCACCCCTTGGACTAAGCATCCCTTGGACTAAGCCTTTTTAAAAGTAAATGACATTGATATATTACCTAAAGTGTAAGACAAAAACAAAATCAATGCGTGAGCATAAAGAAAATAAAAATGTAAATGAAGATTACATACATAAAATATAACATATATTTTAATAGCAAATTGTTACAAATGTGATTCAAAGAAATCATAGTATATAAAAGCTCTCAAAAAATAAATCTTATAAATGGCATCAAAACATAGTTCACTTCAAGACCTTTCGTTTGAAAAATATCAAGATAAAATTGTGAAATTACAATACAAGTATATTTATCCTGAAATTAAAAGGCATGGCAAGGAATATGATTTTCATATAAAATTTAATGATAAACATGGTTTTATGCCAAACAAAACAAGAAATTTACCAAAAATACGAGTTACAAAGGAAGATGGAAGTGCTTATCCTGAAGGTACAACTAGCTTTTTAGTTAACAATTATTTTGCGTACATGTGGAGTTTGATTAAAGTTTCAATGTTCAATACTGAGTTGGATAATAATTATAACGTTGGTCATGTTAGTACATTGAAAAAGCGCGCTAATATTTCAAACGAAGGTGAAGGAAGTGGTCAAGCAAGTGGTTTTATCGCTGAGAAAAAATATGGTTTGATTAAGGCCTAGTCAGCCAGGTCTGTTCTAACAGATATTGCCAAGTGCTTGCTACAAATTATTGTCAGCAAAAAGGCTACAAATTTGGTACAAGAGTTGTTATTACCGATTAAGCTGGCAGATTGCCGGCAAGAATCAAGCAAAGCTTGCTAACATAACTACACAGCAAATTGGCGGCAGAAACCGAGCAAAGCTTGCTGACATGACTGACATCAGATTGTCGGCAAAAACTGAGCAGGATCTGGAGTGCGCAATCTGATGGCAAATTGGCAGCAAAAACCGAACAAAATCTGCAGCTTATTACAAAGTATTATAAAATAGTTCAGTCGCTTATCGCTATGCAGCGCGTTATTCATTATCTATACCCGTATTCAAATTCTTGTCATGAGTGTATATAAAGCCTACAAAATGCTAATAATATTATAATATATATATTTCTATCAGTTCAATTTTTGACACAATTCTTATACAGGAAATTCAGATATTGAATTGATTTTTTGCAAATCGGACAGATAATTGTTCGATTTTCACTTATTCAAACAATTTCTGTCCAAAAAGATCTTTAATTTTATAAATTAAGTTATTTGAATTTACCTATATGTTTTAACATATTAATATATGATTTTATATAATGTCTAATTATCTAATGGTCATTTTATGACCATAACTTATCATCATTTTGTTATTTAGGGTTAAGGCTTTAAATCTATTTAAATATATACTTTTATATGAATGGCCAAAAGCTGCAGAATTTGTTTGGTTTTTGCTGACAATCTGCTATCAGATTGTCTTGCGCAGATCTTGCTCGATTTTTGTCATCAATTTGACGTCAAATCATGTCAAGCTTTGCTCGGTTTTTGCCGTCAATTTGCTGTCAGGTTATGTCAACAAGCTTTGTCACCAAAACACAAGCTTAATGCGGACACAGATGGCACTGGATTTGTTACCAAGTTTTGAGCGAATTTGATGCCAATTTGGCAACAATTTGTTATCAAATTGCTTACTGGGGGGTGATGGTTTGTTTTATCCTACAATTGATCTGGGAGATTTAATTCCTGGTTTCTTTGATGATATAAGTGGGCCTATATTTGGTGTAGACATACACATTGTAATGACTTTAAAAGATGATTTGAGTGACTCATTGTTTACATTTAGTGACGCCGAAATAGCCCCACCTCGCGGAAAAATTAATTTAGAAAGTTATCGTTTAAAAGTTTGGTATATTGAATATGATGAAATTACAACGACAAACTTGATAGACGAATTGAAACATTTTAGTTTAGCTGGTAAATATGGGTTTACATATAAATGCTTCCAGTGTGTAGAATATCGAGGATTACCAGATTTAAATACCCAGACAGCACAAAACGTCCTCAGGATCATCCTGAATATGTCCAGGACGGTTCAGGACATTTCTAGGACGTTTTAAAATAATATATTTTATGAAAATTTAATGTGCATATATGATTATTTTACTTATATATGATATTTAATATAATTTAGAAATTTTAAATATTATAAGGTATAAATGTCCCATGAATGTCCACTGGATAGCTACAGGATGTAGGATATCTGGCCTGTTATTCCAGATAGTTCGCAGCGTCCCAGAATTATTCCAAACATATCTAGGATGTCCTGAGATACTCCCCAGGACATCCTAAGTACATTAGGTTTATTTTTTTGTACTAGGTCCTTTGCTTTTTTTCTCTCAAACATCCGAATATTAATCTCAACATTTAAACATTTATCTCATTTCAAGTGCAGAAAATGCTAAGGAGTTTAGATAAAACGAACAAACCTAATTATATATACAGAAAATAGATATATGATGTCCTAGAAATATCCTGTGGATTTCCCTAGAATGTGTCTAAATTTTTGCATAAATATTTATACAATAAATACTGGAGATATATAACAGTGTTTTTTTATTTAATGTATATTTCTCTCGGAACTGAACAATTTTTGTCTGAAACATTTATCTAAAATATTCTTAGTACTTTTCGAGATATTTATAGCTATATCAATTAAAATGGGACATCTTATATATAAATTTGAAAATCCATAATATTAAATGTAATTATCATAATATCATGTGATGAGTGTCTTATTCTTAATAGCAGAAGAAGCGAATCACATAAAAGAATGGCAATTTTCTTTTAAATATCGCGCACTGCATTTAGTAAACGCGCATGCGCAAATATCATATTGGGGAAATAGTATCATGGTGGGCGAGTACTAGCAGGCAGAACAATGCACGTGCGAAACAACAATATCGTCGCAGTGAACGAAAGTTTTGGTAAGTAATAAAACAAACAAAGCTGTAAACTAATTCATTAAATAAAACTGTAAACTAATTCATTACGCATGAAGATGGAATGAGTCGGATATGACGCATGTGGAAGTGTAATATAAGTCACACGCTTCCAACAAAGAACACAAGTCGATACAAATCGATACAAGTCTCTTCGGTGATTTTCATAGCAGTCTTAAATTTATAATCACGAATTAAGATTTGCTTATTTGGTAATTATAAATCTATGTAGCATTTTAAAATTTGAGTAAAAACGATTTTCAATACAATATCAGCTTACGAAAATCATCCTACAAGTCGACTTGTGTCGATTTATGTTCCTGGCTGGAAAACACCCCATATTAATTAAAAATAAAAATCAACTGAGCCCAGCTAATATAAATACATTATATATACATTATTATATATTTTCTGTATTTTTTTATAGTGCGAGTCGTGGCATTTGTGAAAGTGGGAAAGACAGAAGATACTCAAAGTGATATTGTGTGGAAAGTTGGGATATTTACCTAAAATTATTATTGGCACAATAGAGGTAAAATATTATCCTATATATATAAGGGCTACCGCACAAACTTTTCCATAACACGTTACGTTATGTTAAGTACTGACCGTAAACCTAGATTCGTACATAATCTTAAACTTAAGTCAACGCATAAAGAAAATTGTAACGTAACAAAAACATTACTATGTTACTTTTCTTTGTATGTTGACTGAAGTTCAAGATCACGTAAGAATGTAGGTTTATGGTCAGTACTTAATGTAACGTAACGTGTTACGGAAAAGCTTGTACAGTGGCCCTAAGGGTATAGACTCTTAAACATTGTTATAGAAATTTAAAGATGCAGAATAATTTGTCTGAGAAATAAAATGAAGAATTTTGTTTTTTTTGAAAGTATTTTTTAAAGCATAACATAGAGAGATCGCAATACTTTACATCATATTTAAACAGTATTCTTGAAAAGCAATCTTGAAAAGCAAAATGGATTATTATATTCAATTAGTGGAACAAATTCACAGATCAATTATCCATATATATATATTCAATTATATTTTAAAACCTTTTTTCAAATTAAATTTTGGGAAAGATGATGCGCAGTGTGTAAAACAGACATCACCAATCAGATTGCTTAGTTAAGGAGAATTAGGATAGATTTGACTCATCTGCTTGGTGATTCATTTTACACTGTGTGTGCATTTGGGACTTATTCTAAAATTTCAATTTATTAAATAAGTTATTAATTAATTTTTTTTAAATTAATTTTTACAGGACGGATGACACAAATGTATAAATTATTATATATGTTTCATATGATGAATATTGAAAGAGAGAAGTGATATATTAACATTCCAGAGTAGGCATATCAAACTTATTAATATCATACAATCAAAACCAAAATGGACTAAACGAATTTGTGCGATTTGAGACATTTTATGCGTGTAGATCAACAGATTGTTCCTTGTAAAACGAAACAAATCACAAAAATATTTACTGTTATTTTTTCTATTATTTTACGTGCAAGAAAGATTTTTATATCTATTTGTACTAAATATCAGTTTTTTACTAAATTTGTAGTCATCTGATAATTTATTGTTTTTTTCTGTGATTAGAATGTAATTAAGTTAGAATTATCGGAATTATCTAATAGAAAAACAAAATTTGAATGTTTACGTCGATATGTAATGAGAATCATATTGAAGAAGCTGTATATGAAGAACATGACGAAGCTGCTCCTAGTTGTGAGATAATATTTAATGTGGAATACTTGTATTTCAGAGAGGTAATTGCTAGTATTGTAAAGTTTATTTTATATATCACTTACAAAAATGAAATTATCCATAATTACATTTTTTTAAATGTATTTTTATAAAAGTCAAGTGCAATTTCATTGTTTTCTAAAAATATTAATGAATCTTTATATTATAAGATATTTTCTATCAGTTAAAATATAATTGGATAGAATAATTCCTATAAATTTGTTTTAATTTTCATAAGTTTATTTGCATAAAACAAAAAAACTTACTTCTTTTTTTATTTTAAATGTAAACAAATTTGCTTAAATGTTCTTATAGTTACGAGTTTACTCAGGTTGCTTTCTAGTTAGCGACAAATTGATACAAAAGTAATTTTGCCTTTATTACTTTGATTGTATAAAAAACAAAAATAGAAATACTGACTTTGATACTTACGTCGATTTGTCATTATCTGGAAAGTAATCTTAATTTGTTTACAATTATTAGTCTGTTTATTCTTACGAGAGTTAAGTACAATTTTATTTTTTATAAATTATATCACGATAGTATTCATATATTTTATATATTAGTTTAATTAGATTAATTAGTAACTAATTAAATATATTAATAACTAATAGTAACTAAAATATATTAGTAACTAATTAAATTAATTAGAGAAGTTCCTGTTAATTTATCTTACTTTTTATTTAAAATTCATATTTTAAAATTTGCATAAGTTTTTAAATACAAAGTAAAAAGGATAACGTACATTTATTTTTTTCTCTATTTTGTGAATATAAATTTAGTGTAAATGTTGAAAGCGTTCACATATTTTATATATCAGTTATGCTGTAATTTAATAGAAAAATTCTTATATACGTTTCTTTTAATTTTAGTTTAAAGTTTAACTTTAAGTTTAAGTATAATTTCAAGTTTTTTCGCATAAATTTATTTGCACAAAAAAAAACATTTTTTTTTATGCAAATAAACTTACTTAAAGGATATAAGTTAAAGATATAAGTTTATTATTACTGAGCCGTTTTCTATCAAATTTTGTTTTTTGTAAATTACAAGTACTTGTAATTTTTACACATAATTAACATAATTAATAAATTAATATAATTTGTTTGTAATTATTCAATATGATTTAAAAACAATAAAAAAAAAGTTCAGATGTAACACAATACGAAATAGTTTGTTTTTGTAATTTGGTTTTGAATAAATATTCTAAAGTGATATATAACAAAATATTTAAAAAAATGTTAGATATGCATTCTTATTGTCTAATATTTTGAAACTAACTACATGTAAGATGACACATTATTTAATATGTTAAATAAAAAAAAGATAACGGAGGTAATGTAGGAAAAGAGATACCCCAGTGAGAAATAATTCAAATAAGTCGATTAAACATCAAATATGTCCAATAGAATTCGACATCTTTTCAATCAATTATTTTTCACTGCAGTCAGTGCCTTCCATTTAATGTACTAATTGCTTAGATCATCTTACATGATTGGTTTGCAAATATTAAGCAGTACAAGAACACAGTTTAGATTGCATTTCTTTGTTGCCAGTATTGAAAATCTATAGTATATATAAAATGAATTTTAGATTTGGCTAACTTTGACTTCCTAATTTGTGCCGCATTAATTCTTCATTTGATTTTTGTTTTGTAAACATTTCACTTCATTAGGAAAAACAACCTGATACTTTTTTCTTGATGAAGTAAACTGAAATGTTCACGAAACTTAGAAATCAAATAAAGAATTTACACGACTCAAACCCAGAGGCCAAACTTAATATTCATGTAGACTACAAAAGTCTCAAATATCAAAGAACGTGAACTATTTTCAATATTAGATTTTCAGTACTGGCAATAAATAACAGGACACAATTTTCAAAATTTGCTCCCTGAAACGTACGAAGAATATCCCTAACATATCCCATAGAAATCCTTAGGATGTTCCACAGGATCTCCCTGGATTCTCCAGAGGCTAGTATACGGCTATCATTTACTCTTCCTCAGGACATCCAGAGGAGATCCGAGGATTAAAATAGGACATCCTCAGGATATCCTACATGTATGTCCTGGATGCCCTTTGGACGTCCTAAGGACATCCTTGTGCTGTCTGGGTACTTTACGTATGCCCTTAAATGATTTTGTTTTTACTCAGGAACCAAACTGGGCATTTGTTTTCTTTATAAAAGATAAATTTCTGTACGACCAAAATGAGAATCCAACAAATTGGGACCATGCTAATATTAAAAATATTCAAATATTGTATGGAGAAGCAAGACATCCTTCCGAACCTCAAAATTATGAAATTGAAAAAGGAGATTATTATGAGTTATATCGTTCAAGTTCAGAATACGATGAAGCATTATATGATCCTGATAGAATGATTTCTCAGTTTCACACGGTTGACAATTTTATAAAATATAATTGCTTTTTTAATATTGATTTGAGGAATAAACCAAAGAGTATTTCCACTGTGGAGAAATTACCAAAAATTTTAATTGCTGATTCTTCCAAATCTTTCAAGGGATTAAATTGTTATGTAGTATTTGTAAACCAAAAGACTATAGCTTATGATATGGTTATGAGTAGAATGATAGTTCAATATTTTTAATTAATTTTAAATTAATTAAATTAATTGCTAATAAATGCTGTACAAACTGAAAGGAAATTTAAAAGATGGTGTATCTTTTAGTTTTGATAAACTTAAACACATAAAGTTTGGTGAAATAGGGTTGGTAGATACCCAGTCAGCCAGATCTGTTCTAACAGATATTGCCAAGTGCTTGCTATAAATTATTGTCAGCAAAAAGGCTACAAATTTGGTACAAGAGTTGTTATTACCGATTAAGCTGGCAGATTGCCGGCAAGAATCAAGCAAAGCTTGCTAACATAACTACACAGCAAATTGGCGGCAGAAACCGAGCAAAGCTTGCTGACATGACTGACATCACATTGTCGGCAAAAACTGAGCAGGATCTGGAGTGCGCAATCTGATGGCAAATTGGCAGCAAAAACCGAACAAAATCTGCAGCTTATTACAAAGTATTATAAAATAGTTCAGTAGCTTATCGCTATGCGGCGCGTTATTCATTATCTATACCCGTATTCAAATTCTTGTCATGAGTGTATATAAAGCCTACAAAATGCTAATAATATTATAATATATATATATTTCTATCAATTCAATTTTTGACATAATTCTTATACAGGAAATTCAGATATTGAATTGATTTTTGGTAAATCGGACAGATAATTGTTCGATTTTCACTTATTCAAACAATTTCTATCCAAAAAGATCTTTAATTTTATAAATTAAGTTATTTGAATTTACCTATATGTTTTAACATATTAATATATGATTTTATATAATGTCTAATTATCTAATGGTCATTTTATGACCAAAACTTATCATCATTTTGTTACTTAGGGTTAAGGCTTTAAATCTATTTAAATATATACTTTTATATGAATGGCCAAAAGCTGCAGAATTTGTTCGGTTTTTGCTGACAATCTGCTATCAGATTGTCTTGCGCAGATCTTGGTCGATTTTTGCCATCAATTTGACGTGAAATCATGTCAAGCTTTGCTCGGTTTTTGCCATCAATTTGCTGTCAGGTTATGTCAACAAGCTTTGTCACCAAAACACAAGCTTAATGCGGACACAGATGGCACTGGATTTGTTACCAAGTTTTGAGCGAATTTGATGCCAATTTGGCAACAATTTGTTATCAAATTGCTTACTGGGTATATACCCAGTCAGCCAGGTCTGTTCTAACAGATATTGCCAAGTGCTTGCTACAAATTATTGTCAGCAAAAAGGCTACAAATTTGGTACAAGAGTTGTTATTACCGATTAAGCTGGCAGATTGCCGGCAAAAATTGTCGGCAAAAACTGAGCAGGATCTAGAGTGCGCAATTTGATGGCAAATTGGCAGCAAAAACCAAACAAAATCTGCAGCTTATTACAAAGTATTATAAAATAGTTCAGTCGCTTATCGCTATGCGGCGCGTTATTCATTATCTATACCCGTATTCAAATTCTTATCATGAGTGTATATAAAGCCTACAAAATGCTAATAATATTATAATATATATATATTTCTGTCAGTTCAATTTTTGACACAATTCTTATACAGGAAATTCAGATATTGAATTGATTTTTTGCAAATCGGACAGATATTTGTTCGATTTTCACTTATTCAAACAATTTCTGTCCAAAAAGATCTTTAATTTTATAAATTAAGTTATTTGAATTTACCTATATGTTTTAACATATTAATATAGGGTTTTATATAATGTCTAATTATCTAATGGTCATTTTATGACCAAAACTTATCATCATTTTGTTACTTAGGGTTAAGGCTTTAAATCTATTTAAATATATACTTTTATATGAATGGCCAAAAGCTGCAGAATTTGTTCGGTTTTTGCTGACAATCTGCTATCAGATTGTCTTGCGCAGATCTTGGTCGATTTTTGCCATCAATTTGGCGTCAAATCATGTCAAGCTTTGCTCGGTTTTTGCCGTCAATTTGCTGTCAGGTTATGTCAACAAGCTTTGTCACCAAAACACAAGCTTAATGCGGACACAGATGGCACTGGATTTGTTACCAAGTTTTGAGCGAATTTGATGCCAATTTGGCGACAATTTGTTAACAAATTGCTTACTGGGTATATTCCTGGATATGATAACACGT
>NW_027223547.1:17500-19202 GCF_030449975.1 Polyergus mexicanus
GGGCGGTACCTCCGGTTTACGGAAAGTCGAAAATCGTCAAAGTCTCGTCGCTGGCGGTACCTCCGGCGCACGGACTGTCGACCACGCACCGACCCGTTTGCGGGCGGTACCTCCGGTTTACGGAAAGTCGAAAATCGTCAAAGTCCCGTCGCGGGCGGTACCTCCGGAATACGAAAAGTCGAAAAACGTCAAAGTCCCGTCGCGGGCGGTACCTCCGGCGCACGGACTGTCGACCACGCACCGACCCGTTTGCGGGCGGTACCTCCGGTTTACGGAAAGTCGAAAATCGTCAAAGTCCCGTCGCTGGCGGTATCTCCGGCGCACGGACTGTCGACCACGCACCGACCCGTTTGCGGGCGGTACCTCCGGTTTACGGAAAGTCGAAAATCGTCAAAGTCTCGTCGCTGGCGGTACCTCCGGCGCACGGACTGTCGACCACGCACCGATCCGTTTGCGGGCGGTACCTCCGGTTTACGGAAAGTCGAAAATCGTCAAAGTCCCGTCGCTGGCGGTATCTCCGGCGCACGGACTGTCGACCACGCACCGACCCGTTTGCGGGCGGTACCTCCGGTTTACGGAAAGTCGAAAATCGTCAAAGTCTCGTCGTTGGCGGTACCTCCGGCGCACGGACTGTCGACCACGCACCGATCCGTTTGCGGGCGGTACCTCCGGTGTACGGAAAGTCGAAAAGCGACGGTCTCGTCGCGGCGTGTTGCTTTCGGCCGTAGGAGCGGGCGAGAGCCTATGTCCCTCGCGGCGTGTTGCTTTCGGCCGTAGGAGCGAACGAGAGTCTATGTCCCTCGCGGCGTGTTGCTTTCGGCCGTAGGAGCGAACGAGAGTCTATGTCCCTCGCGGCGTGTTGCTTTCGGCCGTAGGAGCGAACGAGAGTCTATGTCCCTCGCGGCGTGTTGCTTTCGGCCGTAGGAGCGGGCGAGAGCCTATGTCCCTCGCGGCGTGTTGCTTTCGGCCGTAGGAGCGGGCGAGAGCCTATGTCCCTCGCGGCGTGTTGCTTTCGGCCGTAGGAGCGAACGAGAGTCTATGTCCCTCGCGGCGTGTTGCTTTCGGCCGTAGGAGCGGGCGAGAGCCTATGTCCCTCGCGGCGTGTTGCTTTCGGCCGTAGGAGCGAACGAGAGTCTATGTCCCTCGCGGCGTGTTGCTTTCGGCCGTAGGAGCGAACGAGAGTCTATGTCCCTCGCGGCGTGTTGCTTTCGGCCGTAGGAGCGGGCGAGAGCCTATGTCCCTCGCGGCGTGTTGCTTTCGGCCGTAGGAACGGGCGAGAGCCTATGTCCCTCGCCGCGTGTTGCTTTCGGCCGTAGGAACGGGCGAGAGCCTATGTCCCTCGCCGCGTGTTGCTTTCGACCGTAGGAGCAACGACGACGGCCCTTGTGGGGTCTCGTCTAACCGACAAGACGAATCCCCAAGCCGAGGGCTGAGTCTCAACAGATCGCAGCGTGGTAACTGCTCTACCGAGTACAACACCCCGCCAGGTACCTAAGTCGTCTACAGACGATTCCGAGTCTCGACATCGAACTCGCGAAACCCATGATCGACCGTTAGACGCCGTGCCGTCGTAGCGGTGAGATCCCGACGACGGGCGATGGCGCCGTACGGCAAACCGGGCTCGTGCGACGACCGATCCGTGAACCGGCCGCCTAGTAGTGTCACATTGTTTTGAGAGTACTCTGCGTTGATACCACTGCTT
>NW_027223548.1:0-19184 GCF_030449975.1 Polyergus mexicanus
AAGGACATAATCCTGAGTAACTTTTCCTTATAACTTAATCGGCGGTCGTTGTTTATTAAAAAGTTATTAAAAAATAAAGTTTGAAAAATAAAATATTAATTTTTACATAAGTTTGTAATTTCCACGCAAGAAACAAGGTCCATCTGCATCAGAACCCTGATTTAAATGTGAAACAAGGTCTTTACATAATTAATATAATATTAGAAAAAATCAGTACACATAGGAATCAAAAATTTTATTTATTCTACAGTTGCAAATGTACTGTTTTCATTTAAGGGATACAATGTTGCCATTATTTCAAAAAAATTACGTATTCGTACACAATATTGATATTTACGTTTAAATATAAACTCAGCCAAATAATGTATGTAATGATAATCACGAGTTCCATATTTTGGTATTCCACTTCAAATATCACGCCATATGCGTTCTATGTTTTGTGTGTGAACTCCTGCATGAGGGTCTAGTTTTAAATCAGAAATAGGTTTGGGTTAGGTTATATCTTCCGGAAATGGAGTCCCCCCGCAGGGGGGACGGAACCCACTACATCCACGCATACACTTTCCCATTCACACAACAATTCTGGGCTGAACCTCGTTTTGCATTGTAAAGTATATGCATGGATACAGTGGGTTCCGCCCCCCCTGCGGGGGGGCTCCCCTTCCGGAAGATATAACCTAACCCAAACCTATTTCTTATTTAAAACAAAAATTTGGTGTGGATTACGTCGTATAACTTAAACCAAATTTTCGTTTCGAATCCAACTTAAACTTTAAATATCTCAAAAATTATAAGAGACCGCCGATTAAGTTATAAGAAAAAGTTATTCAGGATCAAGTCCTTGACAACATATATCAAGGTCAATGTGATTGGAGCTGGGTCCGTTATAGTAAATAATTACCAAAAATATTATTTCTAAAATATAAAAACAAATTAGTTATTAGCTTCGCAAAAAGAAATAATAATATACGTAAAGACTTGTAAGAAATTATCGACATTTTTGAAAAACTTTTTAATATCTTTTGTAATATTAATCGCATTCAACGAATGTGTCAATTAAATAATCAGCTCTTAGTAACTGTGAATTGGATTTAATAGATGTAAAAGTATACAAAATATACAAGTCGTAAACATTTATTTATAATGTATTTAATGTAATTATATTCATAATGATTCTGCAATTAATATCTTGGACAGTACAAGAAGACCGAAAGACATCTTAAAAATATTTAAAGGATGGTAAGAAGTCTTTAAGTTGTCTTTTAAACATCTTTTATAGACATGTGCTGTCTGGTATGTAAATACATTGAGTGCTTTTTTTTACGACTGCCAGTTCTGCGTGACTTTTTGTGAGTATCAAATGACTCGGACAATAAAAAATTGAAGAAATTAATATTATCAATTGTTTTATTAATATGAATGTCTGAACGTTTCATTTCTGATATGAAAACTTTACCAACTTTCGACTACTATAATTTTGCTTCGAATATATATAGTACTTTGAGAAGATCACATAGTGCATTAAGATTTAAATGACATATTTTAAAAATCTCTTTCTTAGGATTCTATAGGAATATACATATATATCAAATTTTTGGAATACTTACTCCACAATGTAGTCATTGGATTTTTTAAATAATTGAAAGTACATATCCCATAAATTCCAATGATGTGTAATAATGCAACTTGCAAAACAACATGCCATATTATATCGGTTTTAAAATTAAACAAACTTGATTTTATTGTTTCAGAGTTTTTCATGTACGTCACCATAGTAGTACAGCATTGAAAAATTGAGGTATCGGTATCCATTTTTCTGAATGTTAATATATGAATAACTTTTTTTCTGAAAGATCAAAAAACATGATTATCGCTTTACTGTTTTTCTCTATAAATAAAAATTAATGTATATAAATTTATTAAATATTATAACATGTGTACGTGCATGCGTGCATATACATATAATTATAATATATATATTCTTTATTTGAAGAACATTGAAAATATTTTAATTGAAAAAAGTTGTGCACTCGCTGGCCTGATCACTAAGGCTTCTTTATTAAACAATATTTCTTGCATCTCTTATCTTCACTTATATAGAGTGTAAGGATCCACTAACTAAGAGGTTATTCAGGATATAGGGATCTCTTAAACGTCAGGATAAAGAGGGGCTTAGACAACAGGAAGTTTTCCAGTATGGAATATTTTAAGAATTACAGCGTTTGTATGCTGTATAAATAGATATATTTGTGAAAACAATATAAATATTGTAACGAACACGCTGACTCTTACTAGCGGTATCTAACCGAAAAATAGCTTACAATTAGAGCTTCTTTACGCGTGGAAGACTTAGGACGCACTCTCTTCCTTCGCGTTTCGCGTATCTCTCAATCGAACCGGCAGCGCCGATCGCCTGTTCCTCCTTAACCAATAGTAACACCTTTCGTCATCATGACGTCATAGCGTCCTCGCAGACGTCTACCAACATACGCACGCAGTCTTAAATAAATGGCACGGGTAAAGTGTAACCTTAGGGATGCCGGAGGATGCCGGAGCGACGGGCGAACTCCGACGGGTGAACGCCCTCATCTAACAATAAATGTAACTAAAAGTGTCAGTATATTATCAACGCTTTATAGTTACATTACCGATATCATTATGTGGACATGCAGAGTAATGGAGTCAAGGATATGTGCATACTTTGGAAATAGCAATAAAATACAATCTTTCCGCATTGTGTTAAATATGTAGAGACAGAAAATATGTTGGATTACTACTCTATTTCTGTTCTATCGTCTCATAGAAGCAACGACTTTACATAGATATCTGTTTATCTCGCATACATATTTTGAATACAAATTTATAATATTGCTCATATATTATCTCATATATATATATATATATATATTTTTTTTTTATTACATTTATAAATACATAAATATATATTTATTTAATTATTACGTACAAATTTATTTAGTTGCTTTTAAGAAAAAATATGTAATTTGCAACATGCAGGTGCATACTTTATTTATTTGATATATTTCAGGGTCACATTTTTTTACATGCAGATGATAAGGTATAATGAATTAAAAATATATTGTCATAATGCAACTCAGAATACATTACACAAATATGAAGAACAAGTATAAATCTCTTTGAAAATGTATACATAGAAATTAATATAAATTTTTCTATTTAAATCTTATTTGAGTCTGAATACAATAATTCTTCAAAAAACAGTGAGTATTTAAATCTCAAGTTCTTTCTTTTTATGCATTATAATTAGTAATATGCATATGATATATAATAATTACTCATTATTATAGATATCGATGTTTGGAGACTGGCTGATGACAATAGATATCATAATTTATTTCTGGTTTGCACGTAGATTAAATCAGAATTCATTATTTTATTATATTTGTGGCATAACACTAAGAAGGATTTTATCCCTTATAATTTTAATATATATATATAAGGAAAATTAAACCACAGGTAACTAGTTTATAGTTGATTTTTTAAATTTTTGATATTTTTAATGTTTTTTATATGTTTATTCAAATTATGTAATGTTAATTATCATATTTTACAATTTACATTCTACGTTCCAACAATTTTATATACTTTTTATATAATGTATAAACGCAAATATTGTACTTTCAATTAATAATAAAATATATTGCCACGTTTTTATTTGTTATTTAAAAGAGACTTGTCTATAACACCGCAATATGTATATACCTATCCTATACTTACCTATATAAAATAAAAATTTATTAATAGCAAAATAAAGATATATAAATTTTTTTAAATTTACAAGATGTATGGAAAGAAAATAACATTTATCAGAACATAAAATCAATAAACACAAAGAAAAGTTTCAAAAAGTTTGGAGAAAATAAAAATACCTAGACGATCTTCCCGGGAAAAAATAGATTAAATGTAAATAGATGTAATTATATCTAATTAAATCTCGTTAATCTAAAAAATGAAAAACTTAAGATCTTAGATGTAAGCATATCCCCAAGTAGCAAAGAAATGTTTAATAAATGTTTAAAGCTCATTTTTAAAGATATTTTAAAAATGTTTATTAGTATTTTATCAATAAAATATTAAAAAATTAAATATTTAATAAACGTTGAATCAAGACTTATTTTGCATAAACGTTAAAATAGAGTTTTTTTAAATAAAAATATATAAAAACAGATTTCACTCATAATTAGAAACGTTTTAAAAATATATATCTTAAAAAATAAGTTTCAAACATTTATTAAACATTTCTTTGCTATTTGGGTCCATTTAGATCCAGATAGATCTATCGATGCAGATCTATTTCAAAAATAGATCTGCACCAGTAGATCTAAATAGATCATCATATGTATACTTAAATCTTAGTTGATCTTTGAAGATCTACAGAGATTTAGATAGATCTACCAGTGTAAATCTACATAGATTTATATCGATCCACTTACAATTAGATCTAAATTGTTACATAAGTAGATCTAAAAATATATAAGATATATATGCTTAAATCTAAAAGTAGATCTTAAGTTTTCCATTTTTTACATCTAATAAGATTTAATTATTAGATATAATATTATATCTATTTACATTTAATCTATTTTTTTCCGAGTTTACTAAATAATAGTACTTAAATTTAAAAAATAATGTTGTTAACATTTGACGCTATTTAGAGTATATAAATGTATAAAAAATATATACGAAAATAAAATATATTCCTAGCATTAATCCAATTATTTTAATAGGTTCTTTTTTTATCGGACGCAAAAAACAAATTTTTAAATGCAAACGATATTGCATTGTATAATTTTATTAAAAATTATTGAAAGAAAAACTATAAGTATTAGTATTATCATATTTAAAATAGTTATGTTAAAAAGTCAAATATTACATATAGATAGCCAAGAAGCAAAACTCTGACAAAAATAAATATTAGAGTGTAAATCAAATGTAAGGAAAAAGTGACAGAAGCGTAAACGAAGCTTCTAGAAAACAAAAATTAAAACAACGAAACGTAAAAGAAACGCTTCTTTTACGTTTCGTTGTTTCAATTTTTGTCTCCTAGAAGCTTTGTTTACGTTTCTGTCACTCTCTCCTTACATTTGATTTAAGCTCGTTTGACTTAATTAAAACAGTTTATGACAGATAAATTAATTATTTCAACAGTAATATAAAAGTTAATTATTATATTTTATATATATATATAAAATATAATAATTAACTTTTATATATATATAAAATATAATAATTAACTTTCATAAACTTTCAATTAACTGTCATAAACTGTTCTAGTTCGCCGGCCGTTTGCCACTGCTGCAATATCGCGTCACTGATCTGTCTATTAATCTCATGTTTATTCTCATCATTTCATCTCTCACACTGTCACACTCGTCTCGCGGTCATTTAGTCCGGATTTGCACCTAGGGGCAAAGTCTATCGACAAAATTGGATATATTTAGTCTGGACTCAAACCAGGAGCATAGTCTGTCGACAAAATCGGATATATTTAGTCTGGACTCAAACCAGGGGCATAGTCTGTCGGTAAGGGAGCATAGTGTGTCGATAATCTGAGCACGGAAATGGCAGTCTCGCCTTAACCTAGGCCATTGGCTATCTGTCTATACATCTGTGCTCGATTTCGCACACACACATATGTACAAAATTTTTATAAACGAAGATCTTTTTTACTAGGTTTCTAAATACATTTTTAAACGTTCACTTATATTCTTTCATGCATTTCCGAGTGGGAACCTATCTTATTTTGTACGTACAAACTGTACAACTTTTATATTAAGCAAATATTGTTACGACCTGACGCAAGAAGCCAATAAGAAAATTGTAATTTTTTAGTTTTTCTTCGTTTTTAACATAAAAGCGCATGGTTCCCACTTTGTTGATGTATATACTTTAATCGTAGAAAAGGATTTCTCATTTCATGTAACCAATAAAAAAATTTCGGTATACAAAAATATAATTATTATGACCGGTAAAACAGGACAGTCCGGAATCCTCTTAAGACGATTATAAGACATAAAATGTAGCATTATTATTAAGAGACGAAAAAGATTTCCGAATTTTGAGTTTCAAGATATCGAAAAACAGATTTAAATAAAAAAAATTTGCAGAATAAAAACGTAGCATAGATGTTTAGAATATTTAGAGCAAAAAGGAGATCAATAAAACTATAAACTTTATTTCACGTTTGCTCAAATTATGAGCACTATATTGTGCACATGATTCAGTTACATACAGAAATAATCTTTGAAATAACTTCTACTCAAAAATTTAAAAAATGTACATGATAAATAACAAGAAAAATTTATACTCACCACGATCAATTTTCAAATAATTTTTTTTTACTGACAGTAACTCTATTAAAAACAGAACTTTATAAAACTGGCTAATACATATGATGACCTACACCATAAAGCAAAACATGCCACACTATCTGTTAAATCAGATTTGAACTGTGTGATAACTGCTCAATATATAACATCTTCACTCCCGGAAAAATAGGTGGCAGAAATCAATTATACATTCAATTAAAATCACTTTATATACATTGTGTCAAAGTTTAGCGGTTCCGCAATCATAGTAGGAATGTTAAAGTAGTATTTTACGAATATTCATGCGAGATGCATAATTTGTTCAAACTTATGCGTAGTTATAAAGCATCGAGTATATATATATACATATATATTTATGTATATATGTCAAAGGGCTATTTTGACGACACTTAAATAATGAATATTTTATTGCATACATAAGAATACATTTACTTCCTAACGTATACATTACTTTTATTTTTAACATAAAATGTACTTGTACATATGTATAAGAAATAAATTACCAATTGGCTAGTACAACGACAGTACAAAACTATTTACAGTAATATATCATATGATTAATATGACGACACTATTATTTTTTATGAAACGATTATTTTAACGACATTCTATATATCAACTATTTTAAAATACACAAATAAATTCCAGACACAATAAACGAGTAAAAAAGAATTAATGAAAAAAATATAAAGAATTAATAACACAAAATTACTTTTGATAAAAACTATACTTTTAAGTCGATTTTAATTTTAATTATTACAAAACTATATTATAAAAAACGATATCCGACAATTGGAAAGAGAGAAACTCTGAACTAGTGAAGCCATTTCAGTTATAAAGGATAAACTTTATTATTGCTTCAACAAATATTGAATAATATAAGTTCATAAATAAATGTTGATCATTCCATTATAGACCTCAAAATTATATGTACAGAGACTTGAAGAGAAAATCAGATTTCTGTTAATAAAAATAAAATGTGTTTTAATTTCATAGAAACTCGTGAATCTGTGAATCTGTCTATAACATTTCTATAAATACAAGATTGATTTTATGACAAATACTATTTCAAATTACAAATCTTTATAAACTGAATTGCTTCTAAATACTTGGCTAGTTAGCTATTGATTTCATTTAGTTTTGATTTTTGATTTTTTAAAGGTTTTTATTTTTTAGAGTTATTTTTTAGAGGAAAATCTTTTTTTAATTTTTATTTTGTATAAAAATTATTTTTCAAGGAAAAACTTTTTTAAAAGTTATTTTGTAGGGATAGATATTAAACTTTTTTTTGCGTACATGTTGGGATTTTTTTATATACTTGGCGTATTTTTTTTTTACCTTTGTGAGGTTTTTTTTAGGTGATTTCAATATTCTAATACATCAACAATACAAAGTTATTATAATTTCAACTATTAGTGACAATTAATGAATTAGCATTCCACTATATATAACAAGATTCTATTAGCGGAGACTATAATATTAAAGTCCCATTCGAAAAATTCTTGTGCTTTGTAATGGATTTCTTCTTGGTATTTGACATATGCTAGATCTGTATGTGCTTTGCCAATTAATATTCATTTATTACTGTTATCTGTTGAAATCAAAATAAATATATATAATATTAATAGACAGCAAGACATTAAGATCTTCTTCTTTGCAAAGGAATCATACTTATATATGCAATTGTCATCATCGTGATTTTCTTTTTCCTTAAATTCAATAAGTAAAAACATACAAAACTTAAACATATTTTTTCAAAATGTATGTTACAAAATTATCTCAATAGTATATATATTCACTCCATAGACAAATTTATTATTTCCAATGTACAAATTTCACTATAAATAAAAAAGATCAAATATAAGCAATATACAAATGTCATTTCAATCTTCTAATACTATCATCAATACAAAGTTCTTATTATTTCAATTATCAATATAAATGAGTGTTGATCACTCCACTACAGGTCACAAGATTCTATTAGCGGAGACCATAATATTGAACGCTTAAAAGATTCTCATGCTTTGTAAGGGATTCCTTTTTAACATTTGGTGCACACTGGATCTGTGTGTGGTTTGCAAATTAATATCCATTATTGTTACCTGCTAAAATCAAAATAAATGATAAGATATGATATTAATACATACGAATTTAAACATTTTCCTTTGTATAATAAATCTTACCTGTATAATTGTTATTATCAAAATCCAATCCTTTTTTCAATTTAATAGAAAACATACAATATTTACATTATTATTTCATAATGTAGTTGCACAATCCAAGTATCGCTGATGAACTTCATTCTTGCTTCAACAGATATTGCAAGTTGATGAATAAGCGTTGATCATTCCATTACAGATCACAAGATTCTATTAACGGAGACTATAATATTGAACTCTCGCTTAAAAGATTCTCGTGCTTTGTAATAGATTCCTTTTTAACATTAGATGCACGCTGGATCTGTGTGTGGTTTCCAAATTAATATCTGTTATTGTTACCTGCTAAAATAAAAATAAATGATAAGATATGATATTAATACATACGAATTTAAAACATTTTCCTTTGTATAATAATCTTACGTGTATAATTGTTATTACCACAATTCAATCCTTTTTCAATTTAATAGAAAACATACAATATTTATATTATTATTTCATAATGCAGTTGCACAATCCCAGTATCGCTGATGTACTTCATTATTCCTTCAACAGATATTGCAAGTTGATGAATAAGCGTTGATCATTCCATTACAGATCACAAGATTCTATTAGCGGAGACTATAATATTGAACTCTCGCTTAAAAGATTCTCGTGCTTGGTAATAGATTGCTTCTTGATATTCAATGAAAGCTGGATCTATGTGTGGTTTGCAAATTATTTTATACATTATTGTCGTCTGCTAAAATCAAAATAAACATGATGTAATATTAATAGATATGACTTTAAATCATTTTCCTTTGTACAACAATCTTACTCATATAACTGTCATCATCACAATTCAGTCTTTTTTTCAATTTAATAGAAAACACAATATTTAAAAATATTATGTGAATTATGAAAATATAATAAAATTACTTACTTTTAATTATAATGTGCCTTGTTGCAAAATTTTTAGAATTTGTTGTACATTCCTATAATACCCAAACACTTTCACGAACAAAATGTTTATTCAATGACACTTCAGTAAGATTAGAAAATCTAAAAAACTTACAGATATATATTTTGAAAATATAAATGCGATCACACAAAATATTGTATAAATATAGAGAGAAACACGCGAGGTTAAGATAACTGTCATGTATGCAGTAGGTAATATAGGCTACGCTACGGTTGGAAAAAAACTACAGATGTTCCGAAACATTGCATTAATCAATTATGACAAGGAAATTTTTTAATTTTTTAATCTCATTGACCAACCACCAAAATATTATTCAGCATTTATATCGACTAATCTCTTATCGATTGCAGTCATAAAGAAAAGCATTATTAGGATATTTTTATTATTTATATATAGATTTATTTTTTGCATAAATTAAAATACGTTATTCAGAAAGAGCACCGGCAATGATAGATAACTTCGGTTTAAAACACGGCAACCGCTAAAGAAACCGATGTCGTTCAATGACTGCATTTTTTCCGTACTTTGTATTGTTGAAATTATGGCATTAAAGTGTTAAAAGTTGTATATTTATGATTCTTAAAACATGATAGCGCGACGAAATTTTTTACATTATCGCCAATATCTCTCGTGCAATATAAATTTTTCTCCTTGATTTCGACTACCGCCAAAGATATCGGTGTTAATAGAGAAAGACATTATTCTACATGATCTCCGCTAAAAGGATTGACGCATTAAATTTTAAAATTAATAAAGCTGCTACGATTATTAAAGCGGTACAACGGGTCAAAATCGCGTTGCCTTTGCCTGGGTCCTTCGCGTCTAATGAATCTATCTCTTAAATCACAGCAATTTTTAAAGAAATTGCCGCGTTGTTCAAGAACTACAACGTTGTTCAACTACTATTTTACTGTGTGCTATTGAAATTACGCCATTAATATGTTACGAATTGTATCTTTTTCTAAGTTGTGTTCATTATAAAGGCGGAACAGCCTTATATAACATCGAGATTTCGGCCCGCTATATCGCTTTAATAATCGTCAGCTTATTAATTTTAAAAATCTAATGCATCAATCCTTGTAGCGGAGATCATATAGAATAATGTCTTTCTCGAATAGTATCGATATCTTGAACGGTAGACGAGATGTAAACGAAGAATGTATCTGACGCAAATGATCTCGGCAAAAGCGTCGCGATTTCGGCCCGCTTTATCGCTTTAATAATCGTAAGCTTATTCATTTTAAAATTTTAATGCGTCAATCCTTGTAGCGAAGATCATGTAGAATAATGTCTTTCTCCAATAACATCGATATCTTTAACGGTAGTCGAGATCAAAGCGAATAATGTATCTGACGCGGACGATCTCGGCAAAAGCATCACGATTTCGGCCCCGTTTTATCGCTTTAATAATCGTAGGTTTATTAATTTTTTAATTTTAATGCGTCAATCCTTGTAGCGGAGATCATGTAGAATAATGTCTTTCTTTAATAACATCGATATCTTTAACGGTAGTCGAGATCAAAGCGAATAATGTATCTGACGCGGACGATCTCGGCAAAGGTGTCACGATTTCGGCCCGTTGTATCGCTTTAATAATCGTAGGTTTATTAATCTTAAAAATCTAACTAAGATAAAAATCTTACAATATAACTATAGTAATGTTACAGCAACATTCCAAAAATATTCCAAAGAACGTATTCGATAATCGCTAGTTCATTCGTTTACCGCTATGCGGCGCATATTGCGCTATCTATTCCGCATTTAATTTTTAGTCACGATGATTATATAAAGTTTACAAAGAGCGGCTAATAAGATTAAAGATATAATAACTATTTTTATTACTTTAAATTGTATGATATAACCCCAACACAGGGGACTCAGACGTTGGACTCTGGAAGAATTCTTTTAACAGTTTCCATTCTTATATAAAATCAAAAATTTGATAATAATTTTTGATTGTATATAAGAATGGACAAACATGCAAAAGATACTTCAGATTTTAATAAATAAATTTTGAGATTATATGAAGACAAGAGAGATGTGAAAAAACTTGTTGTGTGCGTAAATCCACCACATTTTTGCATATCTGAATATTTCGGATACAAAGAGATTGTGAATTTACAAAATTGCAAATCGAGTTTTTTCTTATTTCTCCTAGATATTCTCTGTCACTGAAGGAAGTCGAATGTGTACCGAAAAATTTACAATTTATAATTTCGTTATTATTATAATACAGAAAATCTATATAGGTACATACTAAATCCTGATTCTTATATGCCTAATTTCTTATTATTTTTTTCATATGTTAAAGATATTATGTCGATAAATATACATAAATCATTATTGCATATATATATTATATTGCTATGCTGCTGCAATATTTCTATAGGCGGACATTTTACTGTTGCTGCAATATCATAACAACGTTGCAGCAACATTTCGTAATGTTTCTGCAATGTTGCAATCTTGCAGAAAAATGTTGCTGCAATGTTGTTGCAATCTTGCGGTGCTGTATGGGTATGTATATATATATATTATCTCTTTTGATTTTATCATAATTTATATATATATATATATATATATATATATATATATATATATATATATATACATACGGATAAAAGGCATTGAACAGGCATTCTGCCAAGCGCGCAAAGTTGTAGCAAAGCGCAGTCTGTATTGTGTATTTAAAATGCTTTTTTATCCCAGCTTTAGATTTTTTGAGATATCTGTTGCTGTTTTTTATCTTTATCTTTTTACATGTGCTTTATGTTCCTCAGTTTTTGACACTTTGTTCTTATTTCTTGTGATCCTCCAACTGTGTTTATTCCTTCTCTCCTTCCATTGTTTTTTTTTTTTTGCAATTGCATATATCTTGACTCTTATCATAAAGTCCAACATTTGGATTCTATGCAGATAGCACTCGTTGTTTGGGTCAAACCAATCTGCAGCTACATGATGCTGAACGTGTTTTATACAAATCTCAAGAAGATTTCTTTTCACATCTTTTAAATGCTAATATTTCTTATAACAAGAGTTGAATGCTTGAAGTTGAAGAGCAACAATATTTATAAATACA
Source organism: Polyergus mexicanus (assembly GCF_030449975.1). NCBI lineage: Eukaryota > Metazoa > Arthropoda > Insecta > Hymenoptera > Formicidae > Polyergus > Polyergus mexicanus. The sequence goes on from NW_027223548.1 coordinate 12,565, forward strand.
TTCGTTGGCCTTGATAGCCATTCAACTTCTGGTCCATCTTCGTCTTCGTGTTCATATTCACGTAATTGAATGTAAATCTCATTATCATTTGATCCCTTCATCGGTGTTTTTATATTTGTTTCACGGCAGCTGTCGCACTTAGTATTTTTGTAATTATTTTGAGCAATATATCCTGCAAAATATGCAATTGCATTTCCTTCATATGTCCCTGGTGAATTACTGTTGTCGATTATATTTATTATAAAGTTGTCGGAATAGTTCTCTTCTGAATATTTCGTTATTTCTTCAAAAGCTGTCGCAATAAGATCATCATTATCGTCATTATCCATTTCAATTGGAAAAGTTAATTCTTCTTGCAATTTGAACAGTATTTATAGCTTCCATTTCACGAACTTCCGTTAACGAAAGCGTTTCTGGACAAGTTACGTTGCCTTTGCCACTTCCATAAATACATCCACTTGATAATATATAGCGCAATGTTAACCGTACCATTCTCGCGGTGGGATTACGGTTGAATCCTCCGCGTCCTCTAACTTTTCCGAATGTATGCTCTACGGAATCCTGGTTACATAGTGCTGTAGCGAGCTTGAAGTCTGGATAATGTTGTTGGAACGATACATAGATAAAATTGCTCGCACAGTCATAATCATTCCATCAAAACACGAAGGTCTCGACATCTTGTTAGAAGAAATACTCCACTTTGAACACCATTCTATAAAAGATGTTAATAACTCTTCAGCCATTGCATTAGCATTTGATAACGGCCCCTTTTCTCCTTTTCAATCATTTAAATAGTACACGTTCATAGCATCTATTATTTTATTCATTTTGTATACAAAATCCGCAGATGTTTCCCATGAAGTACTTTTCAACACATTACTGTGGCCTGGCTGTTGATATTGATGCAGCAAATCTTGCATTTAACATTTGAAAAGGTCTTTCGACATTCATGGCTTCAAAATTATTTGGATAAAAGTGCGCGTAGGTAATGTGATTTAATAAATTTGAAATGCTTAAATTTCTGTCAAATTGCCACGTTCCAAATAAATCATAAAATGACATTATTATTTCTCCGTTGATGTAAATATATTTATGCGATCTCAACTGACTAATCAACCTTGATAAGATGGGGCTAATCAAAGGAAGTAAAATAAGTTTCATTAAATCAATAAAAAAAACGGTTGATGTGATGAAATTTTCCAATTACTGAAAGCTTTTCTGTTTGCTCCACCTTGGTCACATGTAATCAATTGTACATTTGCTCCTACATCTTTCAGTTTTCGTAAACATATCTCGGTGAGTTGAACAATTTCTTTATGCGTTGAATTTTTTCCGGTCAAAAAGTATGCTACTATTTGCCACCAAGGATTTTCTGCATTAATACTATCAAGGCAAAATAATAAAACATGTTCCGCTGGTTGATCGCTTCGTCCTAGAGGTCCAAAATCTACTAATCCTTCAATAATGTCGTATTTTTTACTGTCTTCTTCAAATTTTTTTATTGATATTTCATCAAATTTTAAGCAACAAAGTGTTTGCGAAGATGGTAGTTTTGATAAATTTTCTTGAATTTACGAAAATATTTCTTCGCAGAATCCCGGTCGAATTTCTGTTTCTGAAATTCAATTTCTCACAGAAGATTCTGGTAGAAGATTTAATCCTGCTTTTCTCATTCGTGAATATCCTCTTGCGGAATAATAAAACATAAATTTTGCAAGCTGTTTTTTTTCTTTTGTATATTCTGCTTTTTCTTTGTGTAATTGAAGTCTTATCATTGTTTTCGCTAGTGGTTTTAAATATTTTTTTCCATGCAAAAATTCATTTACACTGTGCTTGCAAACGTTTTTCTTCCTCTGAGCTTCAATATTGCGACATTGCAAAATTGCTGTGACATTCTTTTGTTTTCTTTTTCTTTGTATAAGAAACTTTTTTAATCTCGAATTGTCTCTCTCTAATTTTTCGATTTCGGACAATTTTTCAATATACATTTTTTTGGAGGCAGACTTCTTTTTTGGAGGTTGTTTACTTTTTTTCTTTTTCAGCATGATCGCTTTCATTTCTACTTTTTTTTGAGAATTATTCTCCAGAAATGGAAATAATGGAAGTGGATTTCCATTGTTGAGCCAATCATCGTCATCTGCAAAGTTATCTCCAAAATTACTGAAAAATTCTTTTCCAGAAGGATAACACTTTTTGTTCGTGATCTCCATAATGTCCAGAAAAACGGTGTCAGAAATAACTTCCATCGGAGTGCAATTTCGATCAACATGAGTGTGATCAACATTTTGTTGTTTAATTTCTTCAATGCTTGTGGCTTCTTCTGTATTATTCTCACAGACAACAGAAATCTCAATATTCTTGGGAACCCATGGTATGGGATTTCTTCCAATATGTAATCTTGTATCACTTATCAAATCTTTTTTATTAAAATGTTTTGCGCATAATCCAGCTTTTCGAATAGATGCCGGAGACTACTCCAGTAGATTTTCATTACCTGTAGTTAAACATAAATCAACTAAGCTATCGTATACCTACTATTTATGTCCACTTTTAAAATTTTACAGGCATGTAACATTTATTAAATACAGTCGAATGCTACAAATGCGAATGTGCGGAAACGTCTAATTTCTGATATCTTAATTTTTAATTATTCGGCTTGATTAATAATAAGAATCTCTTTTCTAATTTTACTGCTTTGCTTTACTCAGCTCTTTCTTACAATTTTCTGTTTCACTTTATTGTTTTATCCTTTAATATATTAAGAAATTAGTCGGGTTACGACAGGTCTTATATTTATCACTGTCAAATATTTTCAAGATTTTTCTATTTTTACTTACCACAGTTTCTTATCCAAATATCAAATCTTCTATCAGTCTTTTGTGGAAAACGAAACAATTTACAGTTTTTTGATTTAACACTATCACAGTTTTTATAAAGGCATCTGTCGAATACTGAGATTTTCTTCATACTCTTATCCTTATCCATTTTAATCCACGAAAAAATCCTGCAACAAAAAACGTCTCGGCCGCGAACGGAAAACGACAGAAAAAACACAATCTCCGCGAATCTCCGGGCTTAATTAAAAAAAAAATCCTGCAAAAAATCTTTCGGCCGCGAATGGAAAACACAAAAAAGAACGCTATCTCCGCGTTTAAATTAGAAAAAGTATTGTAAGAAAATCTCTCGGCCGTGAATGGGAAACGCCACAGAAAAAATATAATCTCCGCGAATCTCCGCGTTTAATAAAAAAAAAATAAATAAATAAATAAATAAAATCCTGCAATAAAATCTCCCGGCCGCGAATGGAAAACACAAAAAAGCTATCTCCGCGTTTAATTTTGAAGAAATCACATGATTTTCTCAAAACTAAAATGTTGTTTAAACTGTGGATTTAATTAAAATCCGTTCCGGATCCGGATCCTGCACGTTTCATGGCACAATTCACTCCACAATTCGCAATAACACGTATAAGTATCGTAGTTTAAATAACTACGATAAAAAGTCGCAAAAAAATCACAAAATAGCTTAGCAGCACAATGAAATAATGCTTGACAACACCAAAGGCTCGTAGAGCAATAGCCAGATTGAGCTTTCAATAACAAACGACGACGCGAGTCGTTAACAAATGATTGAAGGGAATACCGCACTGGACACAGGCGCTCCGCGACTCCTGTTTCGAGGAATCGGAAAATTTAAAGATAACAGATATATTGTTTCTGTCTCTCTTTTCACCAATTCGACAACGTAGATGACACATCGCTCGCTTATTCTTACAATGGTGTTAAATATAATTTCAGATTTTTAAACTTTATATATATGTATATATACCCAGATAGACAGATATGCTGAACATAGCATGCAAATATTTTAGGTATATTTTGTGATGTAATTAGAATAGCATAAAATAACAAATAGTTACTTATAATTTTATGCTGTTTTAATTGCATACACAGTGTACACATGAAATATATGCATTTCTATGCTTCAATAATGTCAGATTAATTGCGTTATATCTCTGACAAAATCAGCATATTGTCACAATTTTTACAGAAGATCTCTTTTACTTGCTGATAACACAAATGGTAATTTGAAAATCACGTAAAGATTACCTTTAATTTTTTAAATAAAACAATTTTTTATTTAATCTTCTTGTAACCTATCTGGAGAGCTTTTCAAAACACTATAATAAAATGTTTTTTTACATAAAATAGAAAATAAATGTTGTAAAATATTCAGTTTTTGATTATCTTATTTTAATACTTTTATGCACAGAATAATGGTATGAATCAATTAATGTGAAGAAAACAAATAGTTGCTTTAAAAAAAAAGTATGCAGCTGCATGTTGCAAATTATATATTTTTCTTAAAAACAATTGTGTTTTTTTTTACATCAATTGATTTATCCCATTATTCTGCGCATAAAAGTGATTACCAAAAATTGAATGTTTTACAAAATATTTTGTATTTTATGTTAAAATATTGCAATATTCAAGCCTTATAACTCAAAAAATACTTATTACAACAATAAAGCATTAAATTATAATGTTTAAAAAAGTTCTTGAATAAACTACAAGAATATGCAATGAAAAATAGAGAATTCTAATTAAAAAATTAAAAATGATTTCTACATATTCTTTAAACAATTATCCAAGGTCAAACTAATGACAGCTTCTTATATTCCTCTTAAGGTCAAACAACTTTTGTTTGAAACATTTTTTTCGTAGATTGATAAATAATCATAAATCAGGGTGATAGATTAAAATGAGACATTTTTGTATGTTGCTCTTTGGATTCTCGCACTTTTCTGCATCTCACCGCTTTTTAACCACAGGCACAAGCCATGTATATGAGATTTCCGCGCTCCGGCTCCGATTTCGAGGAATCGGAGAATTTAAAGAGAACAGATATATTATTGTTTCTGTCTCTTTTTTCATCGACCAACGACATAGTCGACACATAGTCGACACATAGTCAACATCTTATGATTACGATGACGTTAAATAATTGTTGATATTTTGTCTACAGAAAAATCATTAATGATTATAGTTTATTAAATTATAAGTTTAATATATATAATATCATAATGAACAAACGACAAATAATTAAGCAATAATTAAGCAATAAAAATCAATATATTGAAAAAATCAATAACGGATAACAGATTTACCGCATAAAATGCATATCATTAATTAATTTAAATTGTTTATACATAACTTAATTACTGTAAAATTACATTTTCAAATTTTTCTTACTTATTATGTAAAATCTCTTGTTCATATCAATTATATACTTGTATATATACTGGGTGGCCCATCCATCCAGTCGAATATCTCAAAAACTAAGCCCGGAAGAGAAAAATGTTTCAGACAAAAGTTGTTTGGTTTCGAGGGGGCCATAAGATGGTGACAACGATTTGACCTTGGAAAATCATTTGAAGGCTATGTAAAGGTCAACTTTAAAATCTTAAATGGAAACCCCCATTTTTTATTTAGTATTCTTGTAGCTGACATCAAGAGCTTTCTAAAACACTATAATAAAGTATTTTTGAGAGAGAGAGAGAGAGAGAGAGAGAGAGAGAGATAAAGAAGGAAGGAGCAGCGTGAGTGAATGTGTAAACGAATGTGCGAGGAGCATGATATATATATATATATATATATATGTACCCAGATAGCAATTTGTTAACAAATTGTCGCCAAATTGGCATCAAATTCGCTCAAAACTTGGTAACAAATCCAGTGCCATCTGTGTCCGCATTAAGCTTGTGTTTTGGTGACAAAGCTTGTTGACATAACCTGACAGCAAATTGACGGCAAAAACCGAACAAAGCTTGACATGATTTGACGCCAAATTGATGGCAAAAATCGACCAAGATCTGCGCAAGACAATCTGATAGCAGATTGTCAGCAAAAACCGAACAAATTCTGCAGCTTTTGGCCATTCATATAAAAGTATATATTTAAATAGATTTAAAGCCTTAACCCTAAGTAACAAAATGATGATAAGTTTTGGTCATAAAATGACCATTAGATAATTAGACATTATATAAAATCATATATTAATATGTTAAAACATATAAGTAAATTCAAATAACTTAATTTATAAAATTAAGGATCTTTTTGGACAGAATTTGTTTTGAATAAGTGAAAATCGAACAATTATCTGTCCGATTTGCCAAAAATCAATTCAATATCTGAATTTCTTGTATAAGAATTATGTCAAAAATTGAACTGATAAAAATATATATATTATAATATTATTAGCATTTTGTAGGCTTTATATACACTCATGACAAGAATTTGAATACGGGTATAGATAATGAATAACGCGCCGCATAGCGATAAGCGACTGAACTATTTTATAATACTTTGTAATAAGCGGCAGATTTTGTTCGGTTTTTGCTGCCAATTTGCCATCAAATTGCGCACTCTAGATCCTGCTCAGTTTTTGCCGACAATCTGATGTCAGTCATGTCAGCAAGCTTTGCTCGGTTTCTGCTGCCAATTTGCTGTGTAGTTATGTTAGCAAGCTTTGCTTGATTTTTGCCGGCAATCTGCCAGCTTAATCGGTAATAACAACTCTTGTACCAAATTTGTAGAGTACTCTGCGTTGATACCACTGCT
>NW_027223549.1:0-19179 GCF_030449975.1 Polyergus mexicanus
AGAATTATTTTGATATCGATAAAATACGAAAAACAGAAATTTTACGAACGATATGTAACCCGAGATATTATAGATAAAGAGAGCCTCGCGAACGAGACTTCGGAACTCTTTGATGTTTGTCATCTCGCTTACTCCTCGTTCTTTATTGTATTCTTTCATCCCCATTATTATATTCTTTTATTTCTTCGACTTTTATTCTTTCTATATTCTCGTCTTCCTACATAATAATACATTAATTTATTCGTCTTTATTTTATACAACATAAATGAGATATTGTGTATGTCATAAATAGACAAAGTATTTAATTATGTGTATTTTTGTATGTACATGTGTTGTATTTAACTATAGTTAAATAGAAAAAGAAAATAACTTGTGTATCTCATTTATGATGTATCAAATAAACATAAATAAATAAATTTATTTATTTTCATGTAGGGAGACGAGAATAGAAAGAATAAAAATTGAGCAAATAAAAAAATATAATAATGAGAATAAAAGAATACAATATACAATAATGAACGAGCAGAAGGAAAGAGAGAGAGAGAGAGAGAGAGAGAGAGAGAGAGAGAGAGAGAAGCGCGAGTGAACGCGTAAGTGAATATGCGAGGAGCATGAAGCTAAGCGATACGTTGTACATAGTAAGCGAGCGATTAGAAAGAGACAGAGCGTATGATCGAGAGAAAAATGATACTGCAATAATGTTAGTGCGTACATGTATATTACTCTACACGCATGAAAGAGACAAAGGTAGTACGATTATGTCTGTCCTTGTCGTGTAAGATTACAGCTCCGTCTATCGCGACATCACGCAACTAATCTACTGCTCTGTTTTACTCTTGAGCCTCCATCTCGCACACACACATATGCACGAAAATTTTATTTTGCAAAATCTTTTTTATAAAGCTTCTAAACTCACTTCTCTAAGTTCACTTATACTCTTTGATGAAATGCCGAGTGCGGAGTTTACTGATTAGGCACGTGTAGATTACACATTTGTTATATTAAGTAAATGTTGACGCAGAAGCCGATAACAAAACTGTAATTTTCTCATTTTTTTTAACTTTTCATATGAAATGTTAAACTCCGCACTCCGTAATTATGTGTACCTTAATTGTGGAAAAGGATTTGTTGATATCTTTAATCAACAAAAAGATTTTTCAAAATAAAGAATATTCGCGTTCTGTCGGTAATATTGGATCCCCTTAAGAGATATAATAAGCGCGAGATGCACCTCGCGAGCGGAAGAAAAAGAGACGACTCGCAGACTACTCGCTCGCTCAATATTATCGAAGTACCGTACGTATCGCGCCCGACTATTATAATCGCGAATAAGTGAAAGTGTATTAAATCTTGCAAAATATACTAAATTATACCTAACGTCCGGGAGTGTCTTATTTCGAGCGTGGATCCTAATCCTTTGGGCGTACAAATCCCAAAAGACCTCTTCCTTAGCGGCTAGAGGCACAACATTATATATATTCTTGATTTATATTTTGCATGGAAAATTCAAATATGTATGTATATATATTACGTATATTGTAGGAACAATATTGAGATATAAAGGGGAAAATGCAATAGCTTATTCAATCTCTTTCTCTCTCTCCACTGAATTCAAAAATTACATCCAGAAATGAAGATATTTATTATAGAATTAATGACCTTAAAAGATAAAATTGCTAAAGATACAGAAAAAGATACGCACCTATATCACAAAATGTTAGGTGTAGTTGAAGATACTTGAAATCCATCAAAGGATATAAAAGCAAATGATAAAAGTAAGTAATTAAGTAAATATAGATGCATATAAAAGCAAATGATAGAAGTCAGTAATTAAGTAAAAATAGGTGCTTTTCTTTGTCCGGGTCTTTAGCAATTTTATCCTTTAAAGTCATTAATCCTGTAGTAAATATCTTCATTTCGGGATGTAATTTTTGGATTCAGTGGAGTGAGAGAAACAGAGAAATTGCATAAACTTTTACATATTCCCCTTTATGTTTCAATATTGTTCCTACGATACGCACAATATATATACACATATATTTGAATTTTCCATATGTGAAATATAAATCAAGAATATATTGTAACCGTAAATTTCTTTTAAAAATTATTTAATTAATAATTATTGATTCGGCGGGCGGTTCTCCGATGCCCACGGTACACCTTCGGCGCGTATTTCGAATATCGATCTAACGATCCACAAAAATTCCCGGAATCGCAAATAAACCGAGTTGGGCGCCAGGTACGGCAGGCCGCACCATTCACGAAAAACGCAACACCAAAAGATAATCGCGCGACAGATAATTAACGCGACGGCAAAATTCCGCAGCTATTCAGTATACCTGAAATGATAGAGGGGGTGGGGGGGGTTCAGGGGAGACGGGAGAATTGTTGAGAATCGAGAACACGGGAGCCAAAATGAGCATTCGATGTATTATAATAGAGATAACAATAATATATTAAAACGAAAGAAACAAGAATATAGAGCAGTTCGTATAAATAATAGCCTTGGATGACAGTAATTATTTTACAGGCGAATAAGATATATTATTTCCGCGGAGATCGGCACGACCGTGCGCAACAATATCAAATTACCGGGCGTCTTACGCGCTTTAACTCGACTTTTCGGCCGCGAGGATTTCCGCCGTACGAGACTTAATTAGGCCGCGACAACTAAAGAAATCTCTCGAATACGCCGGTAACTACTTTACGCACGCTCGTGAATCCGCTTCGATATAATAGAAAATACTAGGTTACACGACTCAAATAGGTCCGTTGGTCCGGCTCGCGGTAAGCCGATATACGTCTCAATAACAATGACGGTGACCTTTGCGTTGAAATACCGAATATCTAACTCGAATGACTCGCAGAAACTAATAGCGGGCTCAAAGACACCCGATAGATTTCTTGTACGAATTTTTAGGATTTCGCTTCCTCCTGACTCCAATTTCTTACAATACTCACAAAACACGCGCTAACAATACACAGAAACAATACAGAAACTATCGATAACGACTGTGGTGTACGAGTCGCGCGGCGCAATATTTTGCGCGAGTCGGAATATCGATCGCGTGATCGCAAAATCCAGATAAGGCGCAACATACAATTATTACAAACGCGAGACTAACATTAATGACTGTCGGCGGCGGCGAAATGAATAGAGAGAGCCTATTCTACATAATTCGGATGAGCGACATGTGCCCGTCGGCCGTGCGACTTAATCTACCAAAACTATTCACCAAATGAATCCATCAAAACGCGTGGCTCGACAACTATTAAAGGCGCGACTCATCCGAATTAATTACCTACAATAAATCGGCAGCAAACTCGGGTCGACGACGCTCGTCCCACCGGCAGGAATATTTCGGCTCTTTCCTTAGCGATCTCGTTCTCGCTCGTACGCTCTGGGCGACCTGCGTCCTTCCTCAAGGCTCGCCGAACAGTGCCGAGCGAGAGTCCTGCAGGAGACACGCCAGCGCGATAAATCGCTATCGCGCCACTTGTGGCGCTTTCGCGTTACGCAGGGCCGTCCTGTGGTCCTCGCGATCCTTGTTGTCATCACGGCCGTGTTGGTAAGTTCATCGCCCCGGAGTTTCCGAGATTTTCTTGTTCGGCTTAAAAGTGCGGGCTTACGGCTGCGCCCGATCGGCTCTCTTTCCTATTTGATCGAATAGGTTCCGGATTGAGAGTCCGCTTGTCGCTCCGTCCTTGGGACTCCCTCGCTTCGTGCGGGTGAAGTGGCTTCCCCTTTGGCCGGATTATTCCGGCCCTCCGCTCTCCTTTCCTGCCGTAAGAAATATACATTACCGGCAGCGATGTTTACTAGCCACTAAAAGTGTTTTTTAATAGTTAACAATTACGACCTGACGTCTCCTGTTTCATTGGTGTCCTGGACTCCCGCTCTTGGCCGTCGCTCTTCTCTCTTCCTCTCCTTCCGCCGGATGGGATCCCGCCGATCGACCTCGTGCCGACAACTAATTCGCGGGCTCATTTCGAGCTTACAGTTTCGATTTTTCCTAACCGAAAGTCAGATCCCGCTAATCTGACCATCGGGCCGTTCTCTCCCTAAATTAGGAAGACGCAGGCCCCCGAAAAACCGCCCCCGATCGGGTCATTCGGCCCTTGTGACAGACGTCCCAAAAACGTCACGTCACAATATAAAACTTGTTTTAAAAAAGATTAAATATTGTAAATAAAAAAATTAGAATTTTTACAATACCTTTTCTAAGTAATGATTTAATATTTTGTAGTTGACATCTCAAAACAGGTTTCATATTTTCTAAAACTGCATCATAGCCTTCTGTTTTAATCAACGCAGCTGCCAAATTACTATAAACTTTTATACGATCGTCTAATAAAATCTGCAATTTATATTTATATTGTATCACTAACCAATTCTTTCTCCTCATTTTGAACTACTTTTTATCGATGACAGATATACTAATGCTCTCCGATAAGATCAAATTGCAAAAGGCTTTATTCAAATAAACCAGCAATTTTTACGTTTCTCGTGGTTTTAAAAAATAAGTTCAACCATTGAATCAAAAAAAGTTAAACAGATTAACAATAAGTCTTGTCTTTAAAGAATTTAGTTCCTAAGAAAATAAATAACCTTTATTATATAATTATAAACAAAATTATTATCTTATTTCTCTTTTTTGACTAATGCTTAACATTTCTATTTCATGCTCTAACTCTGCTTTCAAATCAACTGTATATAATGTAATATTTTTGATAGAATTCCCAAGATTTGTTTTGCTATTATATATTAACATAAATACGCACCTCATTATTTAGCCATTTGTAAATGATCTAAAAATATTAATTACGCATTAAATACATTTATATATAAAATATAAATAAACATTCACACATTTTCAGAACCAAAAGTAACGAGTAATTTTCAGATCCGCAAAATGTTTGTGTACACTATAGAAGTGCTTCGATATGATTGTACCATTTTATTATTCAAAGTAAATAAAAATATGTATTTAATGCTGTTGTTTTTATGATATTTCTGGTAGAATTCTCACAAGATTTATTTTGCTATTAACATAAATTCATTGCTCAGCCATATGTAAGTTAACCTAAAAATATTAATTATGCATTAATTACATTTAAATGTAAAATTAAATAAAAATTATATACGAATGCGCGTTCGCGGATATAATTACTATTAATATTTTTTGTTTTCAAAAACATGGTTAGATATGGTCAGACATGATAGATTTTCATTAAAATCTTCCATAATCATTTTTCAATAATGTATTTATGACAAATATGTTAATTGACAATGCATAGATTCACTTAAATGTAAATATTCACTCAGTTTCGATATGTTACGTCCAGACTCAATGGAAGGAAGAGTCAGCGGGAGGGCGTAACCTATTTACCTCGAAACACATTCTCTGTCCCTCTTTTGAGACAAGTGTTTCCGAGTCGAACGAACCATACAGGGTCTTAGACAGGTCAACGACTGGAAGGGTCGCTCTACTCTATCGAAAGGCCGTTCGATCGGTGGTCCCTTTTCGGTAAAGGAACTGAATCCTTATTACCCCGGATGGGACCCTGTGCGATTTCGTGTAACAGGAAGAAGGTCGGGTTAATAAGTTACTCAAATTTTAAAGTTTAACGTTGCATTTATTCAAAAAAAATAAAAATAAATAAATAAATGAATGAATGATTTTAAAAAGGATTAGAAATTAATAAAGAACATTTAGTTTGGTTTATGAAAATTTATATGTAAAATACATCTTCTTAAATTCTAATGTGTAATTGTAAGTATTCGTGTGCGTGAGTGTAGGTAAAGGAAAATTATGTTCTCGCGGGTGTTACAATAAATACGGAGGACATCAACCGGAATTAAACGGCGAGAGTAGAATTTAAATTCCGGTTGGACATTTACAATATAAAGTCAAATAGTTATAAATTATAGAAAGAAAAGGGGAGGATGAATATTAAAGATCTCGGATTAGTACAGTAGAGGGGGAAGGGAATTTCATCCAGAAGACCTCGATAGGGACGGCTAGAGGAAATCGGGAACCAGGCACAAAAAATGGGATCATTGAACCAGGTGGACTGGTTCGAAGGATAAAATGGAATCGGTCAAGATCCACTATATCGGGACCGACGCGATAATCTTCGTCTGTAAGAGGGACAGGGTAAGGGGGAAATTGACTTAAGAGATGTCGGTACTAGTCTTCCCTATCCCGGTCTTCGAAAAGAGACTCCGATTCTCCTTCGGGATCGGAAGATTCCGATTTGAAATCTTCCGGTTCCTCTTTGAGGTCGGGACACTCTTCTACGAAGTCGTTGAGGGCTTTTTCGAAATCGTGCGACGCTCTTGGGAAATCGGCCGATTCGAGGCGGGAAAAGGAGGGATTGGAATGGGTAGGAATCGGGTGAGGAATCGATTGTTTAGAGAGAGGTTGTGGATGATCAGGAAGAAGAGGGGGAGTGGGAATTCTCGAAGGTTGAGGTTGTTCGGAAAGGATAGGTGGACTGTCAGAAGGGGGAAGGGGAGTAGGATTTCTCAGCGGTTGTTGGAAATCATCGAAAGCGGGGGAATATCCAGAGGGAGAAGGGGGATCAGGATTCTCCAGATGAAGAGATTCGGAGGAGGTAGATGGATGTTCAGGGGGAGAAAGTGAGGTAAGATTTTCCAACCATGGAGGGCGTCCAGGAACGGTAGGCAATGGGGGACGCTCGGAGGAAGAGACGGGGCAATAAGAAGGGGGGGAATAATGAAAAGTGGAAGTTGGGAGATAAGGTGGTAAGTCGTGTATTTTGTGTGTTCGTTTTTGTTTGATATATATATTAATTAACCGATGCGTTCTTAAATCGAAGGAGTGTTTATCTAAATTAAATTTCTTATAGTCTATAGTATAATTAAGGTCCGCGGCCGCCTGAGCCAATTCCTTTCTCAATTGTCGATTCCGACGGTTTCGTGACCCTTTGATGGTCGCGCACGAAGATTGCTTTAATCTTTCCACTAAGGAAAGGGGGCCGTGATGAGTAATAATAATAAAAAATAAAATCGAATGTAAAGAAATTCTTAATTCGTGAAACAATTCTTGGAATCTTAATTAAACGAATAATTCTAGATTTCAGATCCGGGTAAAGGTTTATTTTTTTTTTATATCTTATCTTTGTATGAAAATTTCCGGACGAACTGGGAGCAGGAAAGATGACAAATGTAATTGAGAGTCGCACTATAAGATACAGGTAACTCGTGGTGACTGAGGAGAAGTCGAGAGTCGCACTATAAAATACAGGTAACTCGTGGTGATTAAGGAGAAGTCGAGAGTCGCACTATAAAATACAGGTAACTCGTGGTGACTAAGGAGAAGTCGAGAGTCGCGCTGTAAAGTACAGGTAACTCGTGGTGACTAAGGAGAAGTCGAGAGTCGCACTATAAAATACAGGCAACTTGTGGTGACTAAGGAGAAGTCGAGAGTCGCGCTGTAAAGTACAGGTAACTCGTGGTGACTAAGGAGAAGTCGAGAGTCGCGCTGTAAAGTACAGGTAACTCGTGGTGACTAAGGAGAAGTCGAGAGTCGCACTATAAAATACAGGCAACTCGTGGTGACTAAGGAGAAGTCGAGAGTCGCGCTGTAAAGTACAGGTAACTCGTGGTGACTAATGAGAAGTCGAGAGTTGCACTATAAAATATAGGTAATTCGTGGTGACTAAGGAGAAGTCGAGAGTCGCGCTGTAAAGTACAGGTAACTCGTGGTGATTAAGGATAAATCGAGAGGAAGATTCAAGGTAATGTTTCGAGGGAGGAAGAATGAAAATTAAGAAAGAGACAGTTACACAAGAGACAATCAAGGTCTAAGTACGAAGTATCGAAACGAGATATTGATTAATCCAAGAATTATTTCAGAATACGAGACGTAAAATAATGATAATAATAAAAGGGAGGATAGAAATTGAAATTGTTCAACCCACTTATTACTTGAGGATGCGTTGATAATTGTAGTAGCTAATTGGCTGCAATGGTCGAGTAGAGAAAAGTATTCTGAGTAACTCCCCGCAAGAACCTAGTAATGGACGATATTTGTTTAGAAGATACAACAAGTTTGACAATTTTAATGCTTTTATTTCGGTATTATAAACTGATATTAGGAGCATTCGTGTTTATGTACATTATGCTAGTCTGTTTATAACCTTCTAAGTAAAAAAGTTTTTATTTACATTATTTGAAACATAGCTACATAATTATTAATATTTTGTCAACAATCGGGTTCACTTCCTCGCAAAACTTTCAATATGTAACTACACGAATTTCTGAGTCTCGTTGAGAATAATAATAAATTAATAGATTTTTTGACACAGCAAAAAGCTATTCACGCACAAATTAATTGCAGCAAATAAATAATGTTAACTTTTTTTATTATTTGTTAATTGCTTGGAATAATTATTTATTAAATGCGTAAGTGAGAAAGGGCAATTTTTGATAATTATGCAGAATAGGAGAGGCAGCAAAGTCCGCCCCACAATTGTTGCATGGATGAGAAAGTATATGCGTGGATGCTGTGGGTTCTGCCGCCTCCCTCTCCCCCTCCCCCTACGGGGAGGCTCCACTTCCGGAAGATATAACCTAACCCAAACCTATTTTTTATTTAAAACTAAGATTTGGTTTGGGTTAGGTTATATCTTCCGGAAGTGAAACCCCTCCGTAGGGGGGGGGGGACGGAACCCACTGTGCACGCATATACTTTACAAAGCAAAGCGAAGTCAGCCTCACAATTGTTGTGTGAATAAGAAAGTATATGCGTGGACGCAGTGGACTCCACTATAAAAAAAACTAGACACATAGGTTTGCGTTGAACCTCGCTTTGCGTGGAAAGTAAAAAAAACCCAAAGAGCTTCGTCTCTGGAAATGTAAAGAAACACTTTTTTCACGTCTGATCTACGTAAATACAATGTAAACAACCTTTATTTTTTTTTATTTTATAATAGAAAAATCATTAAAATTGTGAAATCATAATAACTTTAAATATCTCAGAAACTATAAGAGACCGCCGGTTAAGTTATAAGGAAGTTATTCAGAGTCATGTCCTTGACAACATATGTCAAGGTCAAAATCATCGATGAGGTGCAACCTAATATGCATATTTACCGATTGGGCTTATGACATATTCATACTAAATAAGTCCATCTTCTTCATAATAAAAACAATTTCTTTCCTATTGATTATACGGTTTGTATACAGTTTAAGAGGATGCCGGAGCAGTACTCTGCGTTGATACCACTGCTTGATACCACTGCTTGTAACTAAAATTATCGATAATACCGACCGAAATTATCGATAATATCAATAATTTTAGTTCTGCTGTTACCGATATTAATATTTCTGCATGTTTTATGCATATTTGAAAGAGAATTGTGTTCAATATGTTGAAATCGGACAACATCGTGTATTTCTACTGCTCTATTGCCCCGCACACATATCTAAGCGTATCTAAGCGTATAGATAACAGTATAACATAGCACGTGTCTGCCTTTATTGCATATTTGAACACAATTGCACACATTACTCATATGGACTTATATATATATATGCGTGTGTGCGCGCGCGCGTGTATTGTTGTGTGTGTGTGTGTGTGTGTGTGTGTGTGTGTGTGCCTTTTATGTGTGTGTGTATACAGGGTGAGTTTTTTAATCCGAAACTTTGAAATATCTCGAAAAATAAGCACTGAACGAAAAAAATGTTGATAATCAAAATTTAATCCTTCCGCGGGGGAAATACATTAGTGTTAAAATTCATCCCCCACCCCAAACCTTCTGGGGGGGGGGGGAACTTTAAAATCTTAAATGGAAACCCCCATTTTTTATTTAGTATTCTTGTAGCTGACATCGAGAGCTTTCCAAAACACTATAATAAAATATTTTTTTATTAAGTACTTTTTGAGTTATTTTATATTTTAATCTGACATATTTTGATATAAAAAATAAAATATTTCGTAAAATATCCAGTTTTCGGTAATTTTACCGTAATACTTCTATGTGCAAAATAATAAGACAAATTAATTAGTGCCAAAAAAATAAATAATTGTTTAAAAAGATACATTGTAAATAATTTTCCTAAAAACAATTTTTTTGTTATACTAATTGATTTGTCTCATTATTCTGTATATAGAAGTATTACGGTAAGATTATCAAAAACTAAATATTTTACGAGATATTTAATTTTTTATATCAAAATATGTCAGATTAAAATATTAACGAATTTTAACATTAATGTATTTCCCCCGCGGAAGGATTAAATTTTGATTATCAACATTTTTTTCGTTCAGTGCTTATTTTTCGAGATATTTCAAAGTTTCAGATTAAAAAACTCACCATGTATATATATATATATATATACATACATACATTCATACATACAGACATACATACATACAATGGCACAATACATATATATGTATTATAATATATAATAACAGTTATATTGCTTATCTTACATAACTATTAAATCGCATCCGGTTTAAAATATTGTAAAGCAACCAGCACACGTAAATTGCCTCTGGAATACTTTTTACAATAACCAGCACACGTAAATTGCCTCTGGAATACTTTTTACAATGACCAGCACACGTAAATCGCCTCTGGGATATTTTTTACAATAACCAGCACATGTAAATCGCCTCTGAGATATTTTTTACAATAACCAGCACACGTAAATCGCCTCTGGGATATATTTTTAACCAGAACGCTCATGCAAACCGCATCTGGTATGAAATATTTACAACCAGTTCACGAAAAGATCGCTTCTGGGATCAAATATTTCGGCAATATTTAGAGCGCACATGCAAACCGCATCTGGTATGAAATATTTACAACCAGTTCATGAAAAGATCGCTTCTAGGATCAAATATTTTGGCAATATTTAGAGCGCACATGCAAACCGCATCTGGTATGAAATATTTACAACCAGTTCACGAAAAGATCGCTTCTGGGATCAAATATTTTGGCAATATTTAGAGCGCACATGCAAACCGCATCTGGTATGAAATATTTACAACTAGTTCACGAATAGATCGCATATAGATAATATATAACACACATATAGCATGCGCGGATCAGAAAGAGATGGACAGAGAAGAATGGGCAAAGAGAAAGAGGATATGAGTGTAAGTGAGCAAGTGTCTATACAAGTGCCAAAAGTAAGAAAAAAAAGGAAATAGTTGGATATTTCTCCGTAGCAATACTTTATGCTCACTAATGTTTAGCGACTGATGTGAATTATTAATCGATATATCGTTGTACAGCTATTCTCTCGCTTACTCATTCCTATTCTCTCTCTCTCTCTCTCTCTCTCTCTCTCTCTCTCTCTTTCTTTTGACCATGTCTGTCTATTTCTTTATAACAAAAATACTATATGAGTACTAAATACTATGTGCATCATATACATATAATGTGTATGTTCATGTATTGTAGTAATTCTAAATTCTATTTAAAGATTAATTTTATGTTACAATTTTTTTATATACAAATGTCTTTATGTTGTTTTCTATTTAGGAATTGCTTTAAAGATGTAATCAAAAAAATAAAAAAAGAAATTTGAAATATTACATTTTTATATAATATTACATTATCATATTTATATTTTTGTGTAAACTGCACGGAAAAAGAATTCAATTATATCTAGCGACATATTAGTATATAGTATACATTAAAACAATTCCTTCTAGAATTAATGTATATAAATATATTAACCTTTTGACCCTTATTCTTTTTAAAGAAAGTCTGCGGGCAAAGCGAGGCAAGCGTTTCTCATTACATTTTCCCCCATTATATGAAGACACAGGGTTGGGAAGTAACGCGTTACTTGTAACGCCGTTATCGTTACAGTTACTTTTTTTCGGTAACTGTAACGGTAATGGCGTTACAAATTTTATTTGTAACGGAAAAAGTAACTTCGTTACATTTTTCGGTAACGAGTAACGAATTTAACAGTTACTTTTATCGTTACTTTTTTCAAATTTTTTGATTTGTTTAAGATATTATTCTTGCTATTGTGCGTGATAAAATTTTTATCTTAACCGTAAAGCCGTAAGCAAATCGACCAATTAGCATTCTTATTATGTTGTAAAAATGCTTGAATGTGATTGATCAACTTATGGCTCTTGCAGACCAGTGCGATGACGCGACGCGCGATATCCAATGAGAGCTTTATCTTTTCGGAAAAGCAGAGCTCTCATTTACTACCAGTTCTAAGTACCTTGCAACGAAAATTAGAAAATCAATAAATCTGACCTTATAGATTGCCATTCATTAGTTGAAGCTATTCAGCAAGGTTTAAATAAAAGGTAACTTATTAATTTGATTAATACATATGTTATTTAATTTTAAATAAGGATTTAATTGAAAAATATTATTTTATTTTAAACTATTGATTCAAAAGTATTAATTTCAATAAAACAAACAATGTCGCTTAATTTACTATATTTGATTTTAAATTTCTTACAATATTTGAAACAAAAGAATTAATAATAGCAGCATGTTTACATCCAAAATTTAAGTTAAACTGGTTAACCGGAGAAAAAAGAAAACGTGCTGAAAATTACTTGGAGGATTTATTGGGAATTCGATCAACTGAAAATTCTTCAAAAGCTGGAAAATCTGACGATCACGATGATTTTTTCATTTTTGAGCAAAAAACGGTGCAAAATGAATCTGAATAAGAAGAATTGCAACGGTTTTTAAAATCAAATAATTGTAATATAGAAATGTTAAACGACTATCCAAAACTTAAAAAACTTTTTATTAAATATAATACAGCTCTACCAAGCAGTGCATTTGTAGAAAGAATGTTTAGCATCGGTGGCTCTGTATTAACACCACAAAGAGGGCATTTAAATGATGATACTATGGAGCAACAAATTTTATTAAAAATTAATAAAGAATTTCGATAAAATTTAATCATTTATTTTGTAATAAACCTTGAATGAAATCTTGCTTACAATTTTTTAAAAGTTTTTCTTATGCAAAATAATTTATTAGTTTGTATTGTAAAAAAGTAACGGAAATTGTAACGACTCGTTACTTTTTAGTAACTGTAACGGTAACGAGTTACTTTTTAAAATTAGTAACGAGTAACGGTAACGAGTTACTTTTTAGAAAAAATAACGGTAACAGTAACGAGTTACTTTTATAAAGTAACTTTCCCAACCCTGTGAAGACACTATAACTACACAAACACAACACTCGTTTTTTAAATTCGACGCATTATAACGCGCTATAACGGTTGAGCACACTTTTGCGGTTATCTCTCGTTACGCGTATGTACACAACACGCGCGACTGAGACTGAGACTGAGTACTGCCGCGCACTGATGATATTATCGCATGTGCCTGGCTGTGAGCGTGTGAATAGTACAGTCGCCTTATTCCCCGATACGTACATACATACTTAAATACATGCATGCTACAAATATCGCGTAATAATAAAAACAAATACGCATCTTTATAAACGAATATTCTGTAACCGAATACAAAGTTATTTTCATATTGATTATAATTAATTCGATACATAAAAACATTATTTATTAATATTTTACGACGTGTCATTTTAATCACAATAATGTAATTAATGCATTTAAATTATTTTCGGATATATAAAATGCGAAATACAGACATTTGATTTTCTATAGTAACATGACATATATATACAGGGTGTCCAACGTCAACCGCATCACCGGTCATGTGCAGGTAGAGTAGGTGAAACCGAGAAGAAAAGTCCTGTACCAATTTTTTATATAACACTTAATAAAAGAGTTATTATTGAGTTAAGTCTGGCCAATCAGCGCCGATTTTTAGCCGGACGCACGTCGGTGAACCGCGCGCTTGATAGTGTACCGCCGCTGCACACTTCACAGCGCGCGGCTCACTGACGTGCGCCCGGCTAAAGGTCGGCGCTGATTGGCCAGACTTTACTCAATAATGACTCTTTTATTAAGTGTTATAGAAAAAAAAGGTAAAGGACTTTTCTTCTCGATTTCATCTGCTCTACCTGCACACGACCGGTGATGCGATTGACGCCGGACACCCTGTATATATATATAAATTTTATAATGATTTATATATATTAATCTAACGTGAAAGATTATAGATAAAGGGAGCCTCACGAGCGAGACTTCGGAACTCTTCTATATTTGTCGTCTCGCTTGCTCCTTCATTCTTTCTCGCTATCGCTTTTGTCGACTCTCCAGCATCGCGCGGGGATCTTTCCTTATCTACTATATATAAACATCTTATAAAATAAAAACTGAAACTTTCATATTGTATTTTATTAATATAAAAATAATTATAATGGATTAATGAGATTCTTGCAATTAAAATAACACCAAATATGACATAAATCGGATAATTTTAAATGAAATAAGTAATCATAATTTTAATAACATAATTGATTAAAAATAATCCGATTTATGTCATGTTTCGTGTTATTTTAATCGCAACAATCTCATTAATCCATTATAATTATTTTTATACAGATGAAATAGAAAATACAAGTTTCATTTTTTATTTAGAAGATGTTTATATTTTGTAGATAAGGAAAGATCCACGACGCTGAAGAGTCGACATAAGCGAGAGCGAGAAAGAATGAAGGAGTAAGTGAGATGACAAACATGAAAGAGTTCCGAAGCCTCGCTCGCGTGACTCCTTTTATCTGTAATCTTTCACGTATATATGTCATCTTATTATAGAAAATAAAACTTTTGTATTTCGCATTTTATATATCTGAAAATAATTGTAATAGATTAATTACATTTTTGCGATTAAAATGACACCAAATACGATATAAATCCGATTATTTTAAATGAAATAAGTAATCATAATTTTAATAACATAATTGATTAAAAATTATCCGATTTATGTCATGTTTAGTATTATTTTAATCGCAAGAATCTCATTAATCTATTAGAATTATTTTAATATCGATAAAATACGAAAAACAGAAATTTTACGAACGATATGTAACCCGAGATATTATAGATAAAGAGAGCCTCGCGAACGAGACTTCGGAACTCTTTGATGTTTGTCATCTCGCTTGCTCCTCGTTCTTTATTGTATTCTTTCATCCCCATTATTATATTCTTTTATTTCTTCGACTTTTATTCTTTCTATATTCTCGTCTTCCTACATAATAATATATTAATTTATTCGTCTTTATTTTATACAACATAAATGAGATATTGTGTATGTCATAAATAGAAAAAGTATTTAATTATGTGTATTTTTGTATGTACATGTGTTGTATTTAACTATAGTTAAATAGAAAAAGAAAATAACTTGTGTATCTCATTTATGATGTATCAAATAAACATAAATAAATAAATTTATTTATTTTCATGTAGGGAGACGAGAATAGAAAGAATAAAAATTGAGCAAATAAAAGAATATAATAATGGGAATAAAAGAATACAATATACAATAATGAACGAGCAGAAGGAAAGAGAGAGAGAGAGAGAGAGAGAGAGAGAGAGAGAGAGAGAGAGAGGGAGAGAGAGAGAGAGAGAGAGAGAAGCGCGAGTGAACGCGTAAGGGAATATGCGAGGAGCATGAAGCTGAGCGATACGTAGTACATAGCGAGCGAGCGATTAGAAAGAGATAGAGCGTATGATTGAGAGAAAAAAGATACTGCAATAATGTTAGTGCGTACATGTATATTGCTCTACACGCATGAAAGAGACAAAGGTAGTACGGTTATGTCTGTCCTTGTCATGTAAGATTGCAGCTCCGTCTATCGCGACATCACGCAACTAATCTACTGCTCTGTTTGACTCTTGAGCCTCCATCTCGCACACACACATATGCACAAAAATTTTATTTTGCGAAATCTTTTTTATAAAGCTTCTAAACTCACTTTTCTAAGTTCACTTATACTCTTTGATGAAATGCCGAGTGCGGAGTTTACTGATTAGGCACGTGTAGATTACAAATTTGTTATATTAAGTAAATGTTGACGCAGAAGCCGATAACAAAACTGTAATTTTCTTATTTTTTTTCACTTTTCATATGAAATCGTGAACTCCGCACTCCGTTATTATGTATACTTTAATTATGGAAAAGGATTTGTTGATATCTATAATCAACAAAAAGATTTTGCAAAATAACGAATATTCGTGTTCTGTCGGTAATCCGGCATCCTCTTAACTTTTGTATTAAAATTACCTATTAAAATAAGATAGATAAATGATTGATACTTAAAAGATTAAGCATTAAAGCATGTGATTGTTTCCGTTAAAATTCAATATGGTATAAGCTTTGTACATATATACTGTTTATATAATCCCTTCTAAAAAGAATTTCCTTTCTATTGACTAAGTTTTTAAAGAAAATTACATCCATGTATACATATATTGCATAATGTAGTACTTTATATTTTGCAGAAAAATTTCAAATTTTAAATTTTTACAAAAAGCAGTGAAATCCCATAAAAAAATATCACAAAGGTAAAAAATATACGCCGAGTATATAAAAAAATCCCAACTTATACGCAAAAAAAGTTTAATATTTATCCCTAAAAACTAAATATTAAAAAAATGTTTCCTGGAAAAATAATTTTCATAAAAAATAAAAAATAATTAAAAAATAAAAACTTTCAATAAATAAAAACTAAATATGAAATCAAGTTAAATAGCCAAGTACATAGAAGTAGTTTAGTTTATGAGAGTTTGTAATTTGAAATAGTATTTGTTTGATAAAATCAGTCTTGCATTTATAGAAATATTATAGATTCTCGAAAAAATAAAAATGCATTTTATTTTTATTAAAAGATTACACTATTATGTTCCCCTCCCAAATAAATATTTTGTATAATATATAAAATAGCACTTTTAACATTTTATGATTTATTACAAATAATAAATAATAATCCTTTTCATTCCGGGCCTATCTCGTAAAGCTTACGATTAATTTCAAAACGAGTCGATCAATTTGGCATAAAGCACTTTTAAATTCAAAATTGGTGATTAATGTAATCGATGTTATTACAATAAGGATTAATTTTATGATTTACTATTTATAATAAAATCCGCAATATAATAATGCTATTTTATATATTATACAAAATATTGATTTGGGAGGGGAACATAATAGTGTAATTTTTTAATAAAAATAAAATGCATTAAAATTTTCTGGAGAGAATCTATAATATTTTTATAAATGCAAGACTGATTTTATCAAACATACTATTTCAAATGACAAACTCTCACAAACTGAACTGCTTCTATGTACTTAGCTAATTAACTTGATTTTATATTTAGTTTTTATTTTTTATTTTTTATGAAAATTATTTTACAAGGAAAAATTTTTTTAATAGTTATTTTTTAGGAATAAATATTAAACTTTTTTGTGTATAAGTTAAGATTTTTTTATATACTTGGCGTATTTTTTTTAACCTGTGTGAGGTTCTTTTGTGAGATAGATATTATTTTAATAATATAGCGTATTTTTTATTTTAACTCAATAATCGTTTTATTAGTAGATGCACAATCGCAAATTAATTAATATAGCATCTGTCAGAATTGGATGATAAATTTAAAAAAATATTGGTATATTATAGAAATTAAAGAAATATTGCTTATTAGAAATATTTTTTAAGTACTCTGCGTTGATACCACTGCTTTTATATATTGTTAATTTCCAAGATATATTATATTATATTATTTATAATAAAATTCAATTAATTTTTTAATATATATATATATATATATATATATATACATATATACATATATATATATATATATATATATATATATATATATATATATATATATATATATATACAGGGTGTTTCAGAACAACCTTCCATCCTTAAAATGACGTATTCCTGATATGGTTCTAAGACGATTTTTCCTTTACCAAAATTTGAATTGGAAGCGTAATCTTTGAGTTATAAGCAAAAATAGTTAGCAAATCACGCGTCGAGTACAGAAAGCAGGCAGGAGCGGCGCAACGCGCCGCAGCTGACCATCCGACGCGTGACTACCACCGCATGAATTGCTAACTATTTTATCTTATAACATAAGATTATGCTTTATATAAAATTTTGGTAAAGAAGAAAATGTCTTAGGATTACGTCAGGAATACGTATTTCTTAAAATAACGTCACTTTAGAAAGTTCTAGATCGCCGCTCGTCGGACAATCAGCTGATTGCTACATGCGATGTGTATATGGCGGAGTGTGTGTGTAAAAGAAAGAAAGAGACAGATAGAAAGAGAGAGAAGAGAGAGAGAGAGAGAGAGAGAGAGAAGGTGGGAG
The DNA here is from genome assembly GCF_030449975.1 of Polyergus mexicanus. Taxonomy (NCBI): domain Eukaryota; kingdom Metazoa; phylum Arthropoda; class Insecta; order Hymenoptera; family Formicidae; genus Polyergus; species Polyergus mexicanus. Next base: position 18,277 of record NW_027223549.1, read on the forward strand.
AGGGTGAGGAAGGGAAGGAGGGAATGAGGGAGAGACGTTTATACACGCACGCACGTACGCATACACTTTTTTTTCGCTCTCTTTCTCTCTTTTACACAACACTCATACACTCTCTCATTCGGTCACTCATTCGCGCACTCACTCGCTTACCTGCTCACTCACAGCGTAGCGAATCTTCATGTTACGTATTTTCGTTAACTGCTGCACGATTATTATTTAGCGACGTACCGCGGAGACTGCGCGATCACATTGTTACGTTGCCTAGCGATGCGAGAAACGCGACATGTACCGTGCAAGTTGCGACGTGCGTGTGGCGCGTGGTTGACGCGAGATAAGACGAACGATCTTCTGAAACCTTCGCATTACGAATGCGATAGAAAACATAAAACGTATAATGACGTACTTAAAAAAATTAATTATTTATCATAATTAATAACTATTTATAATTATAATAAATAATTATTTTTTTAAAAGCATGTGTTATACGTTATTACGTTTTCGAAATTATTGCATTCACGATGCGAAAGTTTCAGTCAATCGCATGATCGCAAGAATAATGTAATTAATAAATTATACTTGGGAAAACTCATTTTTATTCTGCTCAAATCAGATGTTCCCACATTAAAATGTATAAAGTTATTAATTATGATAAATAAGTAATTTTTTTAAGTATGTCAGTATAGGTTTCATATTTTCTACCGCATTCGTAATGCGAAGGTTTTAGAAGATCGTTCCTCTTATCTCGCGTCAATCACGTGCCACGCGGCACACGCACGTTGCAACTTGCACGGTACATATCGCGTTTCTCGCATCGCTAGGCAACATAACAATGTGATCGCGCAGTCTCCGCGGTCCATCGCTAAATAATAATCGTACAAGTACTCTGCGTTGATACCACTGCTT
>NW_027223550.1:0-18965 GCF_030449975.1 Polyergus mexicanus
CACTAATTAATTTGTCTTATTATTCTGTACATAGAAGTATTAGGGTAAAATTATCGAAAACTGAATATTTCACGAAATATTTTACTTTTTATATCAAAATATGTCAGATTAAAATATAAAATAACTCAAAAAGTACTTAATAAAAAAATACTTTATTATAGTGTTTTGGAAAGCTCTCGATGTCGGGAGTGGTGCACTTGGACACAGTATAATTGGACACGGTGCAAATGGACACGTTACAAATGGACACGAGATTTTGCACACGGTTCAATTGGACACAGTGCATTTGGACACAGTAATTTTGGATACAGTAGCTTTTGGACACATAAGAAAATACGCATCGTTTACTTGGACACCGCTCAATTGGACACTGTTCATTTGGACACCGTTGGACTTGATGTTGGACAAATATACGAAAGGCTAAACAAAGTGCTAAAAGCAATGTAAATTTAATGACATCAGTATCAGAGATATATAAGTATGAATATATTTTATTTTGACAGATATTATAACCTTCAAATGTATCTCCTTTTCACGATTTCATATTTTACATAGATTTACCAGTATAAAGTGTTATAAGAATACTGATTATATTTTCCCAAAATGATTTTTATTTCTCTCCATCTGTTACATATTCAAACAAACAGTGCGCATGTTTCTGTGTACAAATGAACGGTGTCCAAACGAACGGTGGGCAAATAAACGGTGTCCAAACGAACAGTGGGCAAATGAACGGTGTCCAAACGAACGGTGGGCAAATGAACGGTGTCCAAACGAACGGTGGGCAAATAACGGTGTCCAAACGAACGGTGTCCAAATGAACGGTGCGCATCTTTCTGTGTCCAAACGAACGGTGTCCAAATGAACAGTGTCCAATTGAGCGGTGTCCAAGTAAACAATGCGTATTTTCTTATGTGTCCAAAAGCTACTGTATCCAAAATTACTGTGTCCAATGCACTGTGTCCAATTGAACCGTGTGCACAATCTCGTGTCCATTTGTAACGTGTCCATTTGCACCGTGTCCAATTGTACTGTGTCCAAGTGAAGGCCACTCCTCGATGTCAGCTACTAGAATACTAAATAAAAAATGGGGGTTTCCATTTAAGATTTTAAAGTTGCTCCCCCTCCCCCCAGGAGGTGGGGGGTGGGAAACGAATTTTAACACTAATGTATTTCCCCCGCGGAAGGATTAAATTTTGATTATTAACATTTTTTTCGTTCAGTGCTTATTTTTTGAGATATTTCAAAGTTTCAGGTTAAAAAACTCACCTTGTATAAGGCGGACATGAATAATTGTATTAGCAATAATTTTTAGCGTTGACTAATATAAAATTCTTGATATTACTGTGTGCATATATAAATGGTATGGTTATTTCTGCGTCAACCGCGAGCGATGGTTATATACGGGGTGATTCGCAAATACGAATACTGCGTTTAATATTACTCTCTCTATATGAACGAACAATTCTCTTTAGATTTCATTCCTTTCACTTCTTATGGGTACATTAATAATAAATTTAATGTTTATTTAAAAATCAGACGTGCGGCTAGGACGTCACGTACCTTCGGAACGTCTTAGTTACATGTCAGTAAGTGAGATTAGTCGAAAATTCTTGTGCAACATCAAGGAAATTGAGGAAAAACGCTTTTCTGGTCACAGAGCTAAGATCGCTATGTAGGCAAGTTTTGTACATTCGGAACGTCTTAGTTACGTGTCAGTAAGTGAGATTTGCTGAAAATTCTTGTACAACATCAAGGAAATTGAGGATAAACGCTTTTGTGCGCACAGAGCTGAGATCTTTATGTACGCATGTTTTGTTCGTTCGGAACGTCTTAGTTACGTGTCAGTAAGAGAGATTTGCCGAAAATTCTTGTACAACATCAAGTAAATTAGGTTGAAACGCTTTTCAGCGCACAGAGTTGATATAGCTATGTACGCATGTTTTGTTCGTTCGGAACGTCTTAGTTACGTGTCAGTAAATGAGATTTGCCGAAAATTCTTGTACAACATCAAGTAAATTGAGTTGAAACGATTTTCAGCGCACAGAGTTGATATAGCTATGTAGGAATGTTTTGTTCCTTTGGAACGTCTTAGTTACGAGTCTGAAGGTCAAATTAATCGAAAATTCTTGTACAACATCAAGGAAATTGAGGATAAACGCTTTTCTGCGCACAGAGCTAAGATCGCCATGTAGGCAAGTTTTGTTCGTTCGGAACGTCTTAGTTATGTGTCAGTAAGTGACATTTGTCTAATATTCTTGTATAACATCTAGGAAATTGAGGAATAACGCATCTCGTGACACAAAGCTGATATCGCTATGTATGCAAGCTTCCTTCATTCGGAACCACTTAGTTACATGTCAATAAGGGAGATTTGTCGAAAATTGTTGTGCAATATCAAGAAAATTGATGAATAACGCTTCTCGTGTCACAGAGTGATATCGCTATGTACGCAAATTTCCTTTGTTACGTATTTGGAACGTCTTAGTTACGTATCAGTAAGTGAGATTTGTCGAAAATTCTGGTGTGACGTCCTAATCGCACGTCTATTTTTTAAATAAACATTAAATTATTATTAACGCACCCATAGGAGATGAAAAGAATAAAATTCAAAGAGAATTGTTCGTTTAGTAGAGAGTGCAACATTAAATGTAAGACTTGTATTTGCGAATCACCCCGTATATATAGCCAACGTTCAAGCGCGCCAGCGGGTGACGCAAAAATAACCATCCTATGTAGACCATAAGAATAATTAATAATTTATATTTGCATTTAAGATTACACAGCTAGTTAGGCAATTCGAACGCTTCAAAATTATAACATATATATATATATATATATATATATATATATATATATATACATACTATATATATTGTAACCATATATTTCTTTTAAAATTATTTAATTAATAATTATTTATTCGGCGGGCGGTTCTCCGACGCCCACGGTACACCTTCGGCGCGTGTTTCGAATATCGATCTTGCGATCCACAAAAATCCCCGGAATCGCCAAATAAACCAAGTTGGGCGCCAGGTACGGCAGGCCGCACCATTCACGATAAACGCAACACCAAAAGATAATCGCGCGACCGATAATTAACGCGACGGAAAAATTCCGCGGCTATTCAGTATACCCAAAATGGTAGAGGGGGGGGGGGGGGTTTGGGGAAAACGGGAGAAATCTTGAGAGCCGAGAACACGGGAGCCAAAATGAGCATTCGGTCGGTTAAAACAAAGATAACAATAATATATTTCAAACGAAAGAAACAAGAGTATAGAGCAGTTCGTATAAATAATAGCCTTGGATGACAGTAATTATTTTACAGGCGAATAAGCTATATTATTTCCGCGGAGATCGGCACGACCGTGCGCAACAGTATCAAATTACCGGGCGTTTTACGCGCTTTAACTCGTCTTTTCGGCCGCGAGGATTTCCGCCGTACGAGACTTAATTAGGCCGCGACAACTGAAGAAATCTCTCGAATACGCTGGTAACTACTTTACGCACGCTCGTGAATCCGCTTCGACATAATAGAAAATACTAGGTTGCACGACTCAAATCGGTCCGTTGGTCCGGCTCGCGGTAAGCCGATATACGTCTCAATAACAATGACAGTGACCTTTCCGTTGAAATACCGAATATCTAACTCGCATGACTCGCGGAAACTAATAGCGGGCTCACAGACACCCGATAGATTTCTTGTACGAATTTTTAGGATTTCGCTTCCTCCTGACTCCAATTTCTTACAATACTCACGAAATACGGGCTAACAATACACAGAAACAATACGGAAACTATCGATAACGACTGTGGTGTACGAGTCGCGCGGCGCAATACTTTGCGCGAGTCGGAATATCGATCGCGTGAACGCAAAAATCACGATAACTCACAACATATTATACAGACAAACGCGAAAATAACACTGATGACTGTCGGCGGCGGCGGCGAAGTGAATAGAGAGAGCCTATTTTACCTAATTCGGATGAGCGACATATGCCCGTCGGCCGTGCGACTTAATCTACCAAAAATATTCACCAAGTTAATCCACCAAAACGCGTGGCTCGACAACTATTAAGGGCGCGACTCATCCGAATTAATTACCTACAGTTATGCGGCAACAAAATCGGGTCGACGACGCTCGTTCCACCGGCAGGAATATCTCGGCCTTTTCTTTTGCGATCTCGTGCTCGCTCGTACGCTCCGGGCGACCTGCGTCCTTCCTAACAGCTCGCCGAACAGTGCCGAGCGAGAGTCCTGCAGGAGACACGCCGGCGCGATAAATCGCTATCGCGCCACTTGTGGCGTTTTCGCGTTACGCAGGGCCGTCCTGCGATCCTCGCGATCCTTGTTGTCATCACGGCCGTGTTGGTGGTTTCATCACCCCGGAGTTTCCCAGATTTTCTTGTTCGGCTTAAAGGTGCGGGCTTACGGCTGCGCCCGATCGGCTCTCTTCCCTATTTGATGGAATAGGTTCCGGATTGAGAGTCCGCTCGTCGCCCCGTCCTTAGGACTCCCTCGCTTCGTGCGGGTGGAGTGGCCCCCCCTTTGGCCGGATTATTCCGGCCCTCTGCTCTCTTTTCCTGCCGTAAGAAATATACATTACCGGCAGCGATGTTTACTAGCCACCAAAAGTGTCTTTTAATAGTTAACAATTACGACCTGACGTCTCCTGTGTCCTTGGTGTCCTGGACTCCCGCTCTTCTCTCTTCCTCTCCTTCCGCCGGATGGGATCCCGCCGCTCGACCTCGTGCCGACAACCAATTCGCGGGCTCATCTCGAGCTTACATTCTCGATTTTTCTAACCAAAAGTCAGATCCCGCTGATCTGACCATCGGGCCGCTCTCTCCCTAAATTAGGAAGACGCAGGCCCCCGAAAAACCGCTCCCGATCGGGCCATTCGGCCCTTGTGACGGACGTCCCAAAAACGTCACGTAACAATATATACGAATATACGAAAGATCTTTTAATAAACGATAACTTTTAATAAACGAAACTAACTTCAAAAGCATTAAATTCAATAAGGAGATACACGCGAAAGGAATGAAACAGTGAACAATGCAAATGTAACATTATTAAACGTTATTAACTAACAAATGCGCGTCCCGTATGAACATAGCAAAATGGGATATTGGTACATGCTTTAATATAATAATTTTAAGTACACATACATTTATATGTGCACCCCGTAATGTTTAACTTTATATCGCTTATTTAGTAGCATTAAGAATCTTTATACGCATCATATGCATTTATATATTCTATACTACGCGCACACGAATCATATACAACGTGGTGTTCTTCATTATTAATAATGCGTTTAGCAATAAGAAGCTAGGAATATAAAAAATAATATTTTATTCACTGTAGCATTATAAGAGTTTTATAAGAGTCTTAAACTGTGCATGGTATGCGGACTAGCCGTCGATCAATATTCTTATCCGCCCGCTCGATAAGATTAAGCCGGACAAACAAGTTGGAATGTTGCGAGGTTACGATATAGCTGTCCTCCTCGCACAAAGATCCCTACCAGCGGCACTTCCACTTGCCATTGCTCCCGCCCATGGGTCTCCCACCAGCATCAGGAAGCCTAAGGCAAAAGCATAGGAAGAATATCCCACTGTCATCTACAAAGAGGCGATCCCACTGCAGCATCTCTCCCACCAACACCTGAAGACCGGAGGAGCTCAGTGCGAGTCCGACGTCCAGCATTACTATTCGCGACGGCAAACTGTTAACACGTTTACTACTTTCGAGCTCCAAATCCCTTTATCAAGCGTCATTAATCCGGCGTTACGCGTCGTCAAACTTCTGTACAAGTCTTTAAGACTCTTAGATATACTCTGAAACGGAGTTTACCAGCCGCTAGCATAGCGACTGTAATAATAATAGAAATTTAACGTTGAGTATAAATAAAATGATTCTTTTTATATTGCAACGATTCGTGATTATTTAACGACCGGCCATTCCTACATCCTCGATCGGCCGTCGTCCACTGTAGTCAGCAGACGCAGTAAATTCTTTGAAGCCTTCGGAAGACCATCCGTAAGAGGAAATCCAGTGTGTTTAGAGAACATCATACAGCACGTATTTAGATACAAAAATCTGGTGAGTCAAGGTAATATCGATTTCACAGTGACAAGTTATATGTCTTCTGGTCCCCGGTAGACCCGGTGAATGCATGGTGACCGAAAAGAAATTCTTATTTTAATAAATAATTAACATTAATATCAAGATTGTGAATATAATTTAAATATAATTTAATTTTCTTTGAATTAAAATTTGATTAATATAGTCACGTCTATACGAATCGTTTGACGGTAGAGATTTGACTTTCTCATCCGAATATACATTTTATATTTTTTTTTATTAACCTCGAATACTGAGACGTGACATACATATTGTCATTTATTACTCTTATTCTATCTTACACATTTTGTAACACAAAACAACACAAACAACCAACACTAATTACAATCTTAAAGATTAATTATAATATTTCTATTTTAAGGCATACAGAGCGATACTATTCTCGCTGACCATCGCAACTGTACTCTATGGCACCCAATCCATTATCGCATACGATTGCGGAGCAACGTACCTAAATGTAACAACCGTGTCATTGCTACGATCAGGTGAATGCGACCTGAATGTAGATACACCAGCGACAACTAATACGTACATACAATTGTTGTGACGTCTTAGCCGCACGTCAAAATTTTATTTAAATAACATATTTATTGTTAATACACCTTTTTTTTTGTAACGGAGGGGAAATGCTTTTACGCATACCCCGCCTCGATGGGGTTCGAGGCGGGGTTATGTGGGACTCACCCCGGCCTAAACAAACGGCCGGGGACTACCCACTAAAACCCCTCCGGGTGGTCTTCTCGGGTGTTTCTGGGGGCCTCTCTGGAAACTGGCATATGCACTACTTCAGAGAGGCCCCCCGCCCACAAGCCTTACCCCCTGGGGGAGAATTGTTAATACACCTATAGGAGGTGAAAGAAGTAAAAATCCAGAGAAAATTATTCGTTCAAAGCAGAGATCTAACTTGTAAAATAATCTTCATACTTGCAAGACACCCCGTCTGTAGCCAACGCTCGAGCGCGCCAGCGGGGACGCGGAAATAACCATCATATATAGAGCATAAGAATAATTAATAATTTATATTTGCATTGCACAGCTAGACAGACAATTCGAACGCTTTAAAATTATAACACATATATATATATATATACGAATATACAAAAGATCTTTTAATAGACGATAACTTTTAATAAACGAAACTAACTTCTAAAGCATCAAATTCAATAAGAGAATACACGTGAAAAGAATGAAACAATGAATAATGCAAATGTAACGTTATTAACTAACAAAAGCGCGTCCCGTATGAACATAGCAAAATGGGAAATCGGTACATGCTTTAATTCTAAGTACACATACATTTATATGCACACCATAATGTTTAACTTTATATTATTTTATAATCTTTATTTAGTAGCATTAAGAATTTTTATACGCATCATACGCATTTATATACTCTATACTATGCGCACACGAATCCTATATAACGTGGCGTTTTTCATTATTAATAATGCGTTTAGCAATAAGAAGCTAGGAGTATAAGAAATAATATTTTATTCGCTGTAGCATTATAAGAGTTTTATAAAAGCCTTAGAACAGTGCATGGAATGCGGACTAGCCGACGATCGATATTCTTATCCGCCAGCTCGATAAGATTAAGCCGGACAAACAAGTTGGAATGTTGCGAGGCTACGATATAGCTGTCCTTCTCGCACAGAGATCCCTACCAGCGACGCTTCCACTTGCCATTGCTCCCGCCCATGGGTCTCCCACCAGCATCAGGAAGCCTAAGGCAAAAGCATAGGAAGAATATCCCACCATCTACAAAGAGATCCCACTACAGCATCTCTCCCACCAACACCTGAAGACCGGAGGAGCTCAGTGCGAGCTCGACGTCCAGCATTATTAATTCAGCGATTAAACTGTTAACACGGTTACTATTTTAACTCTGAATTACTACTTCGACGTTCCTTCAGTTAGCGTTTAATAATCCGGCGTCCGCGTCGTCAATCTCCAGTACGAGTCTTTAAGACTTTTATATACACACTCCATTGTAAATAACGAGTTTACCAGCCGCTAGTCTAGCGACTGTAATATTACTAATTTAACATTGAATATAAAATAAAGTGATCTTTTATATTGCAACGATTCGCAATTATTTAACGACCGGCCATTCCTACATCCTCGATCAGCCAGCGATCGTTCGCTGTAGTCAGTAAAACAGCCAATTCTTTGGAACCTTCGGAAGACCATTCACAAGGAGGTATCCAACGTGCCTAGAGGACGTACTCTAGCATATATTCATAAATATAAATCTGGTAAGTTAAAGTAACTCCGATTTCACAGTGACAAGTTGAAGCCTTCTGATCCCTGGCAAACTCGGTGAACTGCAAAATGGCCAAAAATAATACTTTTCTATTTAAATAAATCACGAATAAATACTTACTAGTAAAGAGCAAATAAATATAATAGCTATTGAAGAAATAACAGATAACCTTGGAACAGACTAATTTATAGCTATTTTCAATAATATTTATATCGTCACGTTTTAATAAATTACTTACTGATAGTAATTTAAAAATTAATTTTTTTTCTTAACTTCGAATTCTGAGACGTGACATATGCATGTTTCCTTCCTTTGGAACGTCTTAGTTACGTGTCAGTAAGTGAGATAAGTCGAAAGTACTTGTACAACATTAAGGAAATTGAGGAATAACGCATCTCGTGACACAAAGCTGATATCACTATATACGCAAGTTTCCTTCGTTCGGAACGTCTTAGTTACGTGTGAGTAAGTGAGATTTGTCGAAAATTCTGGTACAACATCATGGAAATTGAGGAATAACGCTACTCGTGTCACAGAGCTGATATCGCTATGTACGCAAGTTTCCTTCGTTCGAAACGTTTTAGTTACGTGTTAGTAAATGAGATTTGTCAAGAATTCCCGTACAACATCAAGGAAATTGAGGAATAACGCATCTCGGCACACAGAGCTGATATCGCTATGTACGCAAGCTTCCTTCGTTCGGAACGTCTTCGTTATGTGCCTGTAGGTGAAATTTGCCGAAAATTCTTGTACAACATCAAGGAAATAGAGGAATAACGCTTCTCGGCACACAGGGATATGATCGCTATTTACGCAAGTTTCTTTTGTTCAGATCGTCTTAGTTTCGTGTCTGTAAGTGAGATTTGACGAAAATTTTGGGATCGTCCCGATTGCGCACATTACCGATCGGACACGACAATATTTCCCAATCGGACACAGACCCAATCAGAAACAATTCCGATCGGACATATATGGTTGCAATCGGACACAGACCCGATCGGACACAGACCCGATCGGACACAGACCCAATCGGACATAATTCCGATCGGACACATATGATTGCAATCGGACACAGGCCCGAGCGGACACAGGCCCGAGCGGTCACAGGGCCGATCGACACTGGCTCGATCGGACGAGTGGCCTTCACTTGGACACAGTACAATTGGACACGGTGCAAATGGACACGTTACAAATGGACACGAGATTGTGCACACGGTTCAATTGGACACAGTGAATTTGGACACAGTAATTTTGGATACAGTAGCTTTTGGACACATAAGAAAATACGCATCGTTTACTTGGACACCGCTCAATTGGACACTGTTCATTTGGACACCGTTCGTTTGGACACAGAAAGATGCGCACCGTTCATTTGGACACCGTTCGTTTGGACACCGTTATTTGCCCACCGTTCGTTTGGACACCGTTCATTTGCCCACCGTTCGTTTGGACACCGTTCATTTGCCCACTGTTCGTTTGGACACCGTTCATTTACCCACCGTTCGTTTGGACACCGTTCATTTGCCCACCGTTCATTTGTACACAGAAACATACGCACTGTTTGTTTGAATATGTAACAGATGGAGAGAAATAAAAATCATTTTGGGAAAATATAATCAGTATTCTTATAACATTTTATACTGGTAAATCTATGTAAAATATGAAATCGTGAAAAGGAGATACATTTGAAGGTTATAATATCTGTCAAAATAAAATATATTCATACTTATATATCTCTGATACTGATGTCATTAATTTTACATTGCTTTTAGCACTTTGTTTAGCCTTTCGCATATTTGGATGTCATGCATGGATACGGTGGGTTCCGCCCCCCCTGCGGGGGGGCTCCACTTCCGGAAGATATAACCTAACCCAAACCTATTTCTTATTTAAAACAAAAATTTGGTGTGGATTACGTCGTATAACTTAAATCAAATTTTGGTGTCCAAACGAACGGTGTCCAAACGAACGGTGGGCAAATGAACGGTGTCCAAACGAACGGTGGGCAAATGAACGGTGTCCAAACGAACAGTGGGCAAATGAACGGTGTCCAAACGAACGGTGGGCAAATGAACGGTGTCCAAACGAACGGTGGGCAAATAACGGTGTCCAAACGAACGGTGTCCAAATGAACGGTGCGCATTTTTCTGTGTCCAAACGAACGGTGTCCAAATGAACAGTGTCCAAGTGAGCGGTGTCCAAGTAAACGATGCGTATTTTCTTATGTGTCCAAAAGCTACTGTATCCAAAATTACTGTGTCCAAATGCACTGTGTCCAATTGAACCGTGTGCAAAATCTCGTGTCCATTTGTAACGTGTCCATTTGCACCGTGTCCAATTATACTGTGTCCAAGTGCACCACTCCCTGTCCAAATATGCAATTGTTGTCGTTGCGCGAACGTATCAGAATTATTTCGTGATGAGCGTTGATCACAATTTGCTTATAATCTTCGCAAAAACCCAATAGTATATTTAGCGGCACACAAAAATTGAAGTAAGATTCAACAGCATTATGCGACATATTCCACGCAGCATTCCCCAAGATTTTACCTTTCTAGGTTGTTAGAGAGATATAGTTTTTAATCGGGGAAGTTATTCCAACGTTTCTGTTGCGGTCAATCTCCACACCGTCGAGTTCATATCGAAGTTCATCAAACATAAACGCGACAATTGTTTCCCAATACCACTCTTCCCTCTTCAGCTACTTTACGCACCGTCAACTTTCCTTCGACATATAGAAAACTTTCACATGGTAACGTGTACAAATCTTGATGTTGTATCGGTATCCGTATCTCGTCGCTATATCCAAGCGTTGTGTTGGCGTATGGATTGTACATATGAGTCTCAATCTTGACGATACGATCGTCAAAGATCTGCTCGCCTCCGATATTCAAGATGTCAATCATATTGTTAAGTATTTCGTACGACAAATCCCAATGATTTTAAAAATTCACGATTCAACGCGCTGAGCTTCTTTTTAGCGAAACCAGATATCTGATTATTGTCACTCGATACTGCAGTCACTCGCCTTTTCGCAAAAATATTGTCCCTCACAAAGATATTTACCCGTATTCATAGTCCTTCCTTATTTTAAGGACGGAGGAAGCCTCCATGAAGGATTCCTTGAATCTGCAAGGCCACCTTGTTTTATAGATGGATCTCGAGTCTCCTTTTCAGAAGGAAGGAATATTTTAGGGATTTTTAGTGACCGACTGGAGGCAGCACCGTTTTATGCTGCCTGCAACTAATTTCATATAATGCATATGAAAACTTTTTCGTATCTTCAAAAAATTCCACGGGATTTTCCCAATCGCGAATGTATCTTTTCGGAATCCGCCACAGAATCCGATTCTCTGGATTTTCGTCTTCAAATCCATCGTCAGAATCATTTAAAAATTCATTGTCCATTATCCCTTTTTCCTTTATACACTTTCAGTTTGAGAGCGCGACAACAAATAACCACAAAACCACAAATGTAACGAAACTAACTTTTGGAGGTTATATTTGGTTATATTCTGCGTATCGTCTGCTAAAAAGGTCGCATCATTCCTCAAGGAAGCTCGTGACCTTCCTTGAGATAAGGGAGCCAATAAGATTCCTTGTTCGGTCAAGGAAAGTTTATGAAACGTGGAACGAGGAACAAGGAATCCTTATTCCTCAAGGACGGACTATGAATACGGGTAATTGTCTCTCGTGTGCTCCGTGCTTCCGTTCAACACAAGCATTTCATTTGTCAAACGTTTTATTTTTGCCGCCGCCGTATATGCAATCTTACAGTAATTTCCTCTCCTCGAAAATCGAGCAAATGTCTTTCTTGATCAACAATCGGTATATAAATGATCTGTGCTGGCGTTTCCGATATCTTATATCCTGGCGGCACGCTCGGTGAAAATTCATGTATCGTGTGTACCGCGCTTGTCATTGCTGTACGCGCCAGTGGTTACGCTGCATTCTATACAAATAATATTTACGCTAATAATATTTATCGGTACATCCGATTCGTGCCATTTCCGAGGCTGTAATATACCATTCGACGAGAATCCCAACAACGATTCAACGTTGCCCGGTTTACTAAAATTTATTCTATAGACACATTTGATTTCACTTTTTAGCGTATTATGATTAGCGCGAAGCATTATTGGATATTCATCGTGTTCTTCGCCATCAACAATATCGTTGAAATCAACTACACGTCGATGTCGTAAAATTGCACGTCGGAGATATTCGTTTATAGTGTGTAATTCGTACGATCCCTCGGGAATCGTAATTTCCTTATCGTCGTTATCAAAATAAAATTTATTATTCCAAGAATTCACGTTCGATATCGTATGATACGTTTCAAAGTCCGTTAAACCAAGCTCGTAATCGCTATCGTTTAAATCTATAGCTGCAAAGTAGCTTACAGCAAGAGCGCTACTCTTGCCAGTCAACGTAAGTGTGAGTGACATGCTGGAAAACTGTCAAACGAATACTGAGTCGCGACGGTGAATTGTCAGGCTTTAAATTCATATCGATCATCGACCGTTTGAAGAAATCGAAGACACAATTGTCCACTAATACTTTGATTATAATTTTGATAGGTAATAAATATAGAATAGGATATTCTATATTTGCAACATTCTGTCCAAAATGTCGCACTAATTCCTTAGGCGGTCGCAGATTTCCAAAACTATCGAAATATACTACACGATCTCCCCTCTTTGCATACGCAACCAAATGAGTACCGGAACCATCGACGTCATCCAAATTGACAATACCGCTCTCATTTCGTCGTACACCGCTTATCGGTAAATTATTGCGCATGAAAACACCTCTAAAAAATTGTATACGCATACGTCTTGCAAGCTGTTCCAATTGTACATTGGTTGTTACACCGGCAGGCATTTTTATTTTGACATTTTTTTTTCTTGACCGCTGCTGAGAACCTCGTCCACGCTTGTATGGAGCGAGATAAAGTCCGTGACCTTCCATGGCGCGATTATGACGTTACATTTCTTCGAGCTGACGTTGCGTCGCCTTGCTATCGTTCACCGCCTTCGAATTCAAAAGTCGAATCTCTCGCGGTAATACGCGTTTGCGCTTTCGTGGCGATATTATCCGCAACGTGTCGTTGACCGAGATCGTTGTTTCAGAAATAAGCTATGTCGTGCTCGCAACACGCGGCATCCAATGGATTGATACCTCGATCGCCTATAGCCAATCATGTTTCTAATCGAGTTCCCGGTCCGCAAAACTGATAGCCTGGAATATGTAATTCGATAGGAAGTGCGTTTATCGCACGATTTAACAAACCGCTACCTCTTACAATTTTTGCTGGAATTTGTCACAATTTTTTATTAACGGTGTTGGACCGTCGAAATGTGTTTGCTGCCACGACAAATTATAATGTCGCGTGCATCGACGATACTGTTGAACCTCTGAGTCAGCTTTTATATGTTCGGGAAGCTTGTCCCACAATTGTTCCACGTAGCTACCAAAGTCTCGCAGTAATATAATCTTGGGGATAATCTGCAACTGTTCGGTGGTAAGCTCGAGAATATCGCTGTCAATCGATAGAAGAAACATTTTTGAGACGGAGCGGTTTCAATTCGGTGCGCCTCTATAAATAGGGCCCCGATGACTCATTTTCCATAATCTGATTTAAGATTCGCGAGAGCAAGCATGCGATTCGCGCGACAAGCGACGATAATCAAAGTGATAAATTTTGACGATAAAACACGAGTAATGTCCGAGAAAGAAATACGCAAGCATGGAAACATGCTGCCGACTACTATACGCGGTGTCATTTGCGGTCCTTCGAATTGCGGTAAGACTAACGTGTTAATAAGTTTGACAGAAAGTCCACACGGTGTACATTTCGAGAATGTGTATGTATATTCGAAATCACTTCAACAACCGAAATATCGATACTTGGAAAATTTGCTATTATCGATCGATGAAATTGGTTATTTTACATTCTCTAATAATAGTGACGTAATTCTACCGAGCGAGACACTTCCGAATTCCATTTTTATCTTTGACGACGTGGCGTGCAATAAGCAAGATACGATAAGATAGTACTTTGCAATGGGTCGACACTCGAGTGTCGACTGTTTCTATCTTTGTCAAACGTATGCCAAGATACCCAAGCATCTTATACGGGACAATGCAAATTTACTGATTTTATTTAAACAAGATGGTACAAACTTAAAACATGTATACAACGATCATGTAAATACTGACATGTCTTACGGCGATTTTCGCGCATTCTGTCAGAAATGCTGGCAACACAAGTATGGATTTGTAGTGATTGATAAAGACAGTTTACAGACTAATGGAGGATATCGAAAAGGATTTAACGAATTTGCAATACCGTAAAGTGGTTAGTCGCTATCGATACATCGATCGAGCAACGTCTAAAAATTTTCGTCCGAGCGCAACATGACGACGACGATTAACAGTGACGATCGTGAGAAGATTGCGAGAGAGATTGTAAAAACGAGCGAATCAATCCGCAAAAAATATCGCTCTTTAAAAGCCGGTCAAATGGAGGAAGACGTCGCATTGGAGAGGCACTTTAAACCAATTATCGAACTTCTAAAACAACTTGTCGAAAATACAATCAATGTGGAATCTAATGAAGCGAAAATCGAACCATCGAGTATGCTCGAAGACAAGCATATGAAAAAAGAGTCTGGAACAAAACGAACAAGGTCAAATACAATATATCATTGAACGATTCGCTAATAACTTCTACTCCAAATCAATCGAAACGTAAGCGAATGAAACAATTATCGAATGTGGTTACTTCTACTCCGATAGAAGATGTACAATCGAATCAAATATTGGAGGAAAGATCGTCTCTGTATGTGGAAGAAATTTTCGAAACCACGCCTAAAACGCTTGTGACGTCGGTTGAACATCAATTACAAACATCCGAGGGTCAAAATATATTGCGCACACATCTGGGTCCACTAGGACAAAAATATGTGGAAACTATTTTGAGTCAAGATAAAAATAACAGTATGGATTATGTTTACGGTGTTAAATTTTGCAACGAAGGAATGATGCTTGGCGATAAAATTTTTGATGTGAATAAAGATGACAATATAATTATCGGTGGAATAAGATACGTGGGAACACCAGGCCTCTACGAGTTGATTTTCAAGAAAATACCCAACGGTGACGTATACAATGAGGATGATAAAATTAAATACAAAAATATATTATTGGCGACAAATGCGCATAGACGTGGCAATGATATGCGTAATCCAGTGTTAAGTAACAAGGGATATAAGTATAAAAATATAATAGCACCATTAATCTCTAATAAAAAAGCTGGAAGAGGTATAAACATACCGCGCGCTATGACGTTAAACGATAATAAGATCGATTACGTGCATTGGAATGATCCCAACGAGTTGGTAGATCGCTTGCGATTGCTGGAAGCTTCGCGTCAAGCCGGCAACAATGCCCACGACAATGAAATATTATCAATTATGGAGGAACTTTACGAAGCTGGCCTTATTATAAATTAATCTATGTGTCGGCGAAACGAGTCAGTCTGTCATTATTGTTTGTATTGAAATGTCGATTAATAAATTTGGATTATCGTTGGGAACACCAAACAACTCATACTATCAATGGAATGGATTACTAAGAAATTACGTGCGCGATAACGCTCTGTGTCAGACAGCCTCCGGCTTTGACGCAAGGTCGCGCAAGATACGACGCGTAGCGCAACCGGAAGATGATACTGATGCAGCAAACAAACAGTACGTGGAAATACGTGTCAAGCTTTTGGAGGACAGACAGGAAGAACTTGAGAAAAAAATAATCACGCTCGAAACGAATATGCAAACGCTGCAAATAATGATGGATGAGATGCAGAAAATACTTCGGTATGCAACTCACGCGCAGACTACATCTAATTCAGCGCAGGAGAAGAAAGATATATAAAGAATATATGTGGAGGAATTATCTCATTATTGCAAATTATGCCTCGATCAAATATGTCGCAAAAGACCTCTGAAAAACAGTTGCTCGTGGAAGAATTGCATGCTCCAGCGAGAAAAAATTTCCCACGTAGACGTGTCATAGTACGCGGATACGACGATCTGTGGCAGGCGGACGTGGTCGAGGTGCGTCCATATGCACGATTCAACAAAGGCTACAACTACATACTCACAGTTATCGATGTGTTAAGCAAGTATGCGTGGGCTGTACCGCTCAAGAGTAAAAGTGGAAACGAGACGGCTGATGCTATCGCAAAGATAATTCGAGACGATGGAAGATGTCCGAAAAATTTTCAAACCGACAGAGGAAAAGAATTTTACAACGCAAATGTACAGAAACTCGAAGAAACACAGCATTAATCATTATTCGACGTACTCTATCATGAAAGCCTCGGTCGTGGAACGATTCAACTGAACGTTAAAGAGCAATATGTGGAAAATGTTTACGTTTAATGGAAATTACAAGTGGATCGACGCGTTGTCCCGGCTCGTTAGAGTACAATGCGCGAAAACATCGCACTATCGGCATGAGATCTATCGATGTTACCCCCGCGATCGCCAATAAACTTTTAAATACGGTATACAACAACGTAAAGATTGCGGCACCGGAAAGATTCAAAGTAAGCGATCCGGTACGCGTGAGTAAATTCAAGACCATTTTTGACAAAGGTTACACGCCAAATTGGTCGACCGAAGTGTTTAAGATCGTTAAAGTGCAGAAAACTAATCCCGTGACCTACGTACTCAAAGATTCGCGCGGAAATCCCGTCGCCGGCGGATTTTATGAATACGAGTTACAACGCGTTGCCAATCCCAATATACATTTCGTGGAAAAGATAATACGCAAAAAGGGCGACGAGGTTTATGTGAAATGGCTGGGATTTGATGCAACGCACAATTCTTGGATACATAAAAATAATATATTATAAATATGTTAACAATAATACATAATATTAAAGATATTTTACAAATATATAAACAAAATTGTACACTTTATAAAATATACATATAATTTACAATAAATATACATATAATTTTAATTTACAATAAATATACGTAATTTTTTATTTACAATAAATATACGTGATCTTGATTTACAACGGTATTTTGTAATGTCCCCACGGTAGCGTGTCGGTGGTTTCGGGTACGATATACCGCTTGTCATCGTACGGACTTAGAGCAATTTTTGTCTCGCGAATAGTGTATACTTTGTGTAATTTAGATCTTATACAAGACTGCTGACGCGTCATTTCTCTTACATGGTCTGCTTTCTTCGTCGTTCAAAATGTTCGGTGTTTATAAAAGCTTGAAGCTGTTTGTACGCGGCTAGAATGTACTCAAGATTTCGGAACAGGCCCTCGGGTCTGGGGATATAGCGAACGTATCGCTCGGATTTAGAAGATCCTCTAGACCCGTCGAACTCTGACGTGAGTCGGCAGAATTCTGAGGCTTGCAGACACTGGAAGCGTGTCATTGAAAATAGAGGACCCTCAAGGTCTAAAGGCGTGCTAATAGAATCCTTGAGGGCACAAAGATGCTGGCGTTGCATCTTGTGTAGAAGCATCTTCCTGGTGTTGTGACACTGGAAGAGTATTTAGTAATTGAAAATCTGAGGATTTCCGTTTTCGGATAACTCCTTTTGGCTCATAGAATTAGAATTAAGGTGCTCCTTGAAGTCACTTGGTATGAAATAATCCTCAAGAGGAATCAGGGTATACCTCAATGTGGTAATTGTACTCTGTCAAGTTGTAAAGCCTTAATATGGCGTTTCCCTCGGGAGTTCTTGACGAGCGCTTCACCTAGGAATAACCCTTAACTGGCTCGTTCCGTGGAATGTAGCCTTCCTCTTTTTCTGGGTTCGTGATGTTGAATGTGACGTCAAACAATAGAGCGTGAAGGTACATGATGTCTTTACTCTTGTAGAATGGTACCTGAATGTTTTCGAATGTTAAACATTCGTGTTTGTAGTCGACGACGGCATTGTTACTCTTCAGGAAATTAGGCGCCTATTATTGCCGTCGGCGGGTATCCCAAATCGTCTTTAACGATGTAAAATTTGGCAGTTTTTCCCATGATTTTGAAAGTGGCTGATCCAATGTTGTAATTGGTTTACTCGAAATCCCTTTTAATTTCAGCCTATCTTGTGTATTTATCGAAGTGTTCTTCAAGATTCCCACTTTTACAAGATTTACGGAGGACCCTGAGTCTACCATAAAAAGTAATATCCTTTGAAATTTGTACAGGTGATGGCGACTCTAGGTTGACAAGTTTTTTGTTTCTAAGTCCGTGATTCCGATAATTGCTTCCTTTTTAATTTCGTTTATTGGTTCAATGACCGGCGCTGGGGTCATTACGTTTTATTGGTAAATTTTTGAAGTAAGCTGGATCCTGATTTTCGTTTCTTATATTCTTCAGGTTTTGCTGGTTGTTGGATTCGCTGGCGTCGTAATGGGGTGCGCGGTTGCTTGGGCTGGTTCCCTGGTCGCGCTTACCGACGGACGACCCTCCGCGTTTCCCGATTGGTTGGACTGCGTTAGTACTCTGCGTTGATACCACTG